>NC_086380.1:15010096-15310096 GCF_036588685.1 Mytilus trossulus
TGGATATCGTGGGTACAGGAGAACACGAATTTAGATGTTCAACCAATAACACATTTACTAAAGAAATGAATGCAGACTTTGCCAAAACCACCAAATCAAATATCCACGAATATGCAAGTTTCCTCAAACCACAAAAATTGGAATCCACGAAAATAAATGAATCCACAGTAGTTGTTAAAACTTCTAATGAAAAGCTTTCTCATTGGCAATCATACTACATCTTCTTATTTTTATAAACATGACAAATGAGTTGTGGATATTTAAATATAATCAACACCTTGAAGAGATACTATTATTGTCTATATTGCTACGAAAAATAGAATCTTTGAAACTGACCAGATCGACTTAACACATGATGATACCTAATGTTGATATATATTTTGAAGTCAAAATCATTATTTTAATTCTAGTTTCTTGTGTACAACTTGGAAATAAGTAAGGCGTTTATTATCACTGAACTAGTATATATTTGTTAAGGGGTCAGCTGAAGGATGCCCCCAGGTGCAGGAATTTCTCGCTACATTGAAGACCTGTGCGTGACCTTCTGCTGTTGTTTTTTCTATGGTCTGGTTGTTGTCTCTTTGGCACATTCCTCATTTCCATTCTTATTTTAAATATATATAAAGACAATTAGTCATATTGATTTGTATTTTGATGTTTTGGATAAAAGTTTGACAATACTTATTATGTTCATAAATATATAGATTATATGTTCCTGGCCAGTTTGAAATATACTAAAATATGTACAAGGCCAAATGAAATAATATGTGTTTCCCATTTCCCTACCTATCCTATATTTGAAGCTCTACCCTAAAGTTTCTTTTTTTTGTCATTTCACTAAGCACTGTTAAAACAAGTTTAAAACAATTTAAACCGATAGAAAGTCATCAAAATAGTGTAACTTCATGCCTTCCTTAACTTTATTCCGTGAAAGTTTTGGCCTGTATTCTTAAACTGTATCAAGAGAATGACATTTATATAACCAGGAAGATTTGGACTATTTGCGATTAGAAATAAATTAAGATCAGACATAATATTTTAAGTGCTACAGTGACAATTTGTTAATCCGTCTATCTAACCTGTTATATTTCTTTGTGTTTAATTAATTCTATTGTTAGATATATGTTTGTCGTGATGGAAATCACTCTGACCATGACAAGTTAATCCGTTGGACACTAATCCTTTGCTATAGATACTGTTTTCTATATATGCTTTGTATGTTATTTTGTAGTCAGTTTAGGTCTTAGGTCTGGTACTGTCCGGACCTTGCTAATAAAGTTTAAAGTATTGGTATTCCGTCTTTGCATTACTTTAACACGGAAAACGCCCGGTTATATATTGGTTGAGGTACCCGCGGCACGATTCTGAGCTAGTTCCCCCAAACTAGTAAATGGATACCTTCAGAAACAACACTATGGAAGGAACCTGGAATTACCATCCTTGCAGAAATGGACATCCGTTTCCGATAAGAAAAGAAAATACCTGTTTGGACTTTCTGTGTAAATATTGCGGTAAGACATTGAACGTTTTCACCTACCATCGATGTTATGCAGCTAACGCTCATTGTTACCAGTGCAGACATCATGGACATTTTGCCCGTATGTGTAGTTTTCACGTGAAGTCATGTGAAAACCCAAAACCAAAGATGAAGTCAAAATCTAAAATGCAAAGAGACAGCGACCGCATGAGAACATTTATTAAGAAGAAACAAATGTCTCAATTTCCGTTTCAAGGACTCGAGGACAAGGAACTCTTTGTTTTTACGTGCTCCATACAAGACGAATCCGCTAAACAGAACTTAAAGAAGTTAAAAGTTTCTCACAGTAACTCGTTGAAAGAAATAGCTGTACTCAAAAGTGAAAATTCAAAATTGGATACCGTAAGAAAAGAAAATGTTATTTTAAAGAACAGTTTGGACAAAGTAAATTTGGAACGTTTAGAACATGGCCGGATAATTCAAAAGATAGAACATGAGTTAGCCGAACATAGAAGTAGAACTGAGCATTTGGAAAGAGTAATAGTTCAACTGAAAGAGGAAAACCTAAATTTAACGAACTCTAGACAACGCTTAACAATGGAGTTTAAAAATACTGACTTGCAGTACAATCGCATCTTAAATGATATGGATGACGAAATTCAGAGACTTAAGGCAGAGAACGTAAACAGTAGACACGAGATTCAACATCTAGATATAAAACATTCAAACCAAAATGTTGCAATTTGCTCGCGTGGCAATTCGCAGCAACGCCATCGGCGAGGAGGAGGATACCCACGACGATAACAAAATTCATTCGGCAAACTCGGAGACCGAGTTTAGGTGGAGTAGTGGCGAATATAACCAGGAAGATTTGGACTATTTGCGATTAGAAATAAATTAAGATCAGACATAATATTTTAAGTGCTACAGTGACAATTTGTTAATCCGTCTATCTAACCTGTTATACTTCTTTGTGTTTAATTAATTCTATTGTTAGATATATGTTTGTCGTGATGGAAATCACTCTGACCATGACAAGTTAATCCGTTGGACACTAATCCTTTTCTATAGATAGTATCATACTGTTTTTTATATATGCTTGTGTATGTTATTTTGTAGGGAGTTTAGATCTTAGGTCTGGTACTGTCCGGACCTTGCTAATAAAGTTTAAAGTATTGGTATTCCGTCTTTGAATTACTATAACACGGAAAACGCCCGGTTATATATATATCAGCTATATTTACATATAAGTATGATCCCTCTTATGTCATTTCCTTTTTAGAATAATGGTTTTAATTTATTTTTGGTTTAATATTAAAATCATAATATTTGTTTCATTGTGACTGCTGAATATGGTGTTCATTTAGTGAAGAGAAAAACATTCGTAAATTTTGAGTTACGATCATCTTTCTATAAAAACAAGTACAAGTTACGATCATCCATAGATGAAGTTACGATGTTCATCGTGATTTTTTTTATCTCGATTATCGTTCTTCTGGTTGTTTTTTCTATAAATTATAAAAAACACATAAAATGGCAATGCTAATAAAGATTTTTCTTGATATAAAAAAAATCTGAAAATAAGCTGTTAAAGTGGAGAAATCAGCCTTATAAAGTATCTCTATATTTGTGTCCGCCATATTGGGATGATCTAAATTGCAGTTTCGATCATCACGTTGATGCCAGTGACGTTTGTGTTCGATGATGACTATAACAGGATTCAAATAACATAGAGAATAAATGTTATATCTTGTGGCTGAGAAAACGCCAAAGTAAAAACTCACCGAACAAAATGATTGAAAAAGACACTACAAACAATCTGTACATATTTTGTTTCCGAGTAGATTCTAGAACACGATTAAAGCCAACTATGATTTTTTTATAATCTTTTACAAGGTGAGGTCATGCGCTCTGAAAATATTTTTTTTTCTTTTGGACAGAAAAATATCAGTTATATACACAATCCGGTAAAACTGGCATATTTTGACAGACTTACAATGACATTTCTTTGGCACAACTTTTCAGAATTTTGGGTCATAAATGCTGTTTAACTTTGTACTTATTTGGCTTTATAACTATTTTGATCTGAGTGTCACTGATGAGTCTTATGTAGACGAAATACGCTGTAACGAAGTAAGTTCTTTGGGAATTGTCAGGTGGCCAATGTCATACAAAACCAAATTAAAATATAAATTTAATTAACAAAACAAAATAAAGTAAATTCAACAAAAAATGTAATATGAAATGAGAACACAAATGTAACTAAATAAACACACACGGAACAAAACAAAATGTCATGAAATAAACATAAATCAAACAAATTTCGGCCTGCACACTTTCCGCACACTGCCCGGATACGTTCCTCGTTGTACGTACTGTAGATGTAAATGATGAACTGGGTTGTTCCCCTTTAAATTTCTCTTTATAATTAAACGGACGAATTAACTAATTTTCACATATATTTGGTTGCTTCTAAATTGATTGAAGAGAACACTAAATTTGTATGAATAAATATAATGCTGAATAACAAACTATAACTGCTTTAAACTGCATAAATACTGCACGGACTTCTCGATTTCTCAACTAAAAATGTATATAATTTTACGGACTTTTTGCTCCAAATAAATAGAAACGGACTATAAATTTATCACCGCCTCCATGCGTTGTAACTCCAACCAATATATCACCGAGTTGTTATCATTTTTAACCCCGACACCATTAATTCATCGACACCATTATCTCCGACCAGTCGACAATTAGCAACGTGCCAACGCACACTAAAACCGGGCCTAAAAACCCCTGCAAAATAATAATTGAACCCAAAAATTACTTACGTTATCTATAAATATGAATAATATGGCAATTATCCGTACATTTGGACCGCGAGCAAGAAATATCATCTCGACAGCAAATTGACCTCAATGTACCATAAAATATAAGTAAAATAACTTACCTGAGTGTTGTTTCACTTAGCCTTTGGACATCCATGTCCTGTCCTGACAATTATAATGTCCAAATTGCTATCTAAACCACAAACCCAACTGCACAAACGTGTGCTACTCTCAATGATCATGTGCCGACTGATTTGAGACTCACCTGTTAAATTTCAATAGGTGCGTAATCACGTGATAAACAAGGTCTGCTTGACTAGATTACCGGTGTTAGTGAAAATAAGAGATAACATAAAATATAGTCCTAGGTGTAAAATAAATCATATAAATAATTAACTGAAGTTTGTTACAAACGTCCCTTTCCAGGAGACTAAAGAACATTTAGTCCGACCAGAAACAACAAACTTCAAAATCTAATCTGAAATTAAGCTATATCAGTAAAAAAAAAACAAATATGTACACATCAAACATAAAAAATTCAGTCCTGTAACACTAAAATAAAACCAAAATTAACACAATAACGCTGTAATAACGTCACACTCAGGGGTTATCTAAATATCGCCACATCTAGACAAAACATCTGCAACAATGTTTGTCTTGCCTGCAATGTAAAAAACTGTATAATTAAATTCCTGAAGTATCAAACTCCAACGGAGTAACCGTTGGTTACTGGTTTTCATCCTCTGTAACCACTGTAAAGGAGCATGATCAGTATTAATAGCAAACTCTTTACCCTCTAGATAGTTTCTCAAAGTTTTAACCGCCCACACTATGGCAAAGCACTCCTTTTCTACCACTGCGTAGTTGCATTCCGCTCCAGAGAGTTTCTTGCTGATAAACATAATTGGACGCCTTCCGTCATCAAATTCTTGCTCTAGTACAGCACCTAGACCCTTACCGGACGCATCAGTCTGCAAAATAAACTTTTTAGAAAAATCTGGACTCCGTAATACAGAGTCACTACAAATACATTCTTTAAGCTTGTCAAAAGATTTTTGTGTTGTGTCTGACCATTCAACTTTATTTGGTTCGTTTTTCTTTGTAAGGTCAGTCAAAGGTACGGATATGTCGGAGAACTGTGGTATAAACTTCCTGTAGAAACCTATCAGACCGAGAAATGATCTCACCTGTTTCTTCGTGACAGGCACTGGAAATTCATGTATAGCAGATACCTTGTCCTGAACAGGCTTAATCTTGCCACCGCCGGCAATATGTCCTAAAAACTCAAGCTCATCGTAGCCAAATAAACACTTACTCGGTTTTGCAACGAGGTTTGCCTGTCTCAGTGAATCGAATACTGCCCTTAAATGCTCAATATGGTACTCCCATGTATCGCTAAATATACCAATATCATCAATGAACGAGTCAGCAAATTCCTCGTATCCTGCCAGAACTTTATCCATCATACGAACAAAAGTAGCACCTGAGTTCATCATACCAAATGGAGTAACAGTAAACTGATAATGTCCGAACGGCGTTATAAATGCGCTCTTCTGTCGGCTATCTTTATCAAGTGGTACCTGCCAATAGCCCTTAGTTAAATCAAGTTTACTGATATATCGTGCTCTGCTGACTTTATTCAGTACCTCATCCATGCGTGGCATAAAAATCGGGTCAAAGATAGTCTGTTTGTTCAAGGAACGATAATCGGCACAAAATCTAAGTGTGTTGTCTTTTTTCTTGATCAGTACTATCGGAGCTGCATACGGACTGTC
The DNA here is from genome assembly GCF_036588685.1 of Mytilus trossulus. NCBI lineage: Eukaryota > Metazoa > Mollusca > Bivalvia > Mytilida > Mytilidae > Mytilus > Mytilus trossulus. The sequence continues at coordinate 15,016,180 of NC_086380.1, forward strand.
AGACGGCTCAACTATACCTGCAGCTAACATATTGTCAATCTCTTCTCTGACCTTATCTCTAAGTGCGTATGGTAGTGGGTACGGACGTTGGTAAATCGGTTCATCTGTTTTTGTAACTACTCTATGTTCTATAATATTTGTTACCTTAGGTACGTCACTAAAGATGTCTTCATATTCTGATAGTAATTCTTTAAGCTGCTGTTTTTCGACAGTTGTCAATTCTGGTGAGATCGTAACGTCATCTACATTTTCTTTGCTTTTCAACACTGGAGTTATATCTGTAGTCATCTCACTATCATCTGTGCCTTCATCTGTGTTAAGACCTGAAATTACATTTAAGCACGCAGCAATATCTGTTGTGACATTATTATCAAGATCATTATCTACCCGCTCATGCCATAACTTCAACATATTTACATGAAATACTTTGTCTTTTCCTCTAACCTTGACCTTATAGTCAACAGGACTAACTTTATCAGTCACTATAAATGGTCCTTTCCAACTCGCTAACAGCTTTGATGTATGTGTAGGCAATAATATAAGCACCTTTTGACCAACTTCAATCTTTCTGTCTCTAGCTTTTCTATCATAATAAAACTTCTGTCTTTGTTTCGCTTTTGTTTCATTTTCAATGGCGTACTCAGCCATTGTTCTCAACTTTTCTCTAGTGTCTAATAAATAACTCAACACAGAGTTTTGACATGTACTAGGCTCTTCCCACTCTTCTTTAAGTACTGCTAGAGGTCCTCTAATGTGCCTGCCATATAACAATTCAAACGGTGAGAAACCAGTACTCTCATTTGGTACCTCCCGATATGCAAATAATAAGTAGGGGATATATGCATCCCATGTTTTTGGTGTCTGTCGTGCATATGCCTTCAACATTTTCTTCAGTACACCGTTAAACTTTTCACAGAGTCCATTACACATAGCATGATAAGGACTAGTGCGTAACTTACTTATCTTTAATAGTCTACATACCTCAACCATCAGCTCTGACATAAAGTTACTGCCTTGGTCTGTCAACAGCTCCCTGGGTATGCCAACTCTAGAAAATAAACTTATAAGAGCATTAGCGACTGTAGAAGCTTCTTGGTCTTTTAAAGGAATTGCTTCTGGATATTTAGTGGAATAATCGACGCAAACAAGTACATAACGGTTTTTGTCATCAGTCATAGGCAAAGGGCCAACAAAATCAATAGCAATGCGCTGAAATGGCTCATCCATAGGTGGTATGCTAATCAATGGAGCACGTGGTACTCTACCCTTCGATGTACCTATCTGACAATCTGGACAAGACCTACAGTATTCGGCAATATCATTAAATATACCTGGCCAGAAAAAGTGCTGCATGATTCTGTCTCTTGTTTTCTTATTCCCAAGGTGACCTGCCAACGGAATATCATGTCCCAACGAAAGAACTGTTCCTCTCAACTTGCTTGGTAATACAATTTGCTGAATAACTTCACCACTTGGCTTAGTATACACTCTATATAGTAAATCTGAATTATATATAAAATAAGATGCTGGGTTATCATGCACATCACTTACATAAGATTTTACCTTATCCAAAGTCTCATCTGTCTTCTGTAACTCAATCAACTGCTTCCTATCACAAATCTTAAAATCATGGCATACGTCTGAAAAATCTATAGAATGAGATATAGGTATATCGCTACTACGCTGAACATTCGTCTGATCAATCATAATATCTGCTTCATCCTGCTTCTTCTTTCGAGATCGAGTCTCAACTGCATGACATGGGACTGAGTCACCTGAAACAAAAATATCTTCTCCACTAGTCACTGATAAACCATCGACACTATGTGGTACTGATGTGTTCACATAGTTTCCAACAATCAGATCTGCAAACGGTGTATCTAAGATCAATGCAATAATATCACCTGAAATATAAGGAGTAGAAATATTAATACATACTTCTGGACACTGCTTCACTGAACCATCTGCTAAACATATGTCTCTAGTCTGACCTGTAAGACAATCTGGGTTAGTAAACCTAATATGAACAAATACAGTAGAACAACCTGTATCTCTCAAAACTGAGATTTTATCACTATCGATCTTACCTTCTACTATATCAAGTCCATGTACCTGTACCTTGTCGCCATTACATGAAACACCAGGCAACTTAACAGTCACACCACTAATATAATCATCTACTCTATACTCCTGTCTACTCTGTATGCACAAACCAAACTTACCTGGCTTAAAATTATCCTCCTTTGACCGGTTCGTCCTTGTAGGACAGTGCGTAGCTATATGACCAATGTTCTTACAAATAAAACAAGTCCTAGTGTCAGGTTGTCTTTCTTTTGATTGGTTATATCTACCTTGTTGTTTAGATTGGTCGGTGTCAATTCTCCCAACTGATTTAGAACTTACCTGTTCATCTTTATGTGCTTGCTGAAAAGCCTCAGCTTTGTCTACCAACTCATCAATTGTTTTCGGTTTCTGTTCCTTGATCCAAAGTTTGAGCTCTTTATTACAACTTACCATTAACTGTTCTCTAGTAACTAAATCAACAAATCTATCAAAATCAGTGCCTATCAACTCACGCTCCAACCAATGTCTAAGAAAACCTACTAGTCTGACTGAAAATTCCTTAAATGACTCATCCGAAGACTGGCGTTCACTTCTGAACTTCTCCCTGTATGCCTCGGCAGTAAGCTCGTATCTACATAAAATAGCAGATTTAATTTTATCATAATTTTTACTGTCCTCTTCAGACAATCTAGAAAATGCCTCTAAAGCTTTCCCACAAAGTAAAGGGACTAATCTAAGGGCCCACTCAGACTTGGGTATTTTATGCAAAACCACCAATTTCTCAAAGGACCTTAAAAATACATCTGGGTCTTCACCTTCCTTAAATTTAGGAAGTTTCGACTTCAAACTTGAATGTGTCTGTGGTGGTGCAACACCTTGAGCCATTTCTTTCTCTCTAAGCTCTAACTCTTTTAAACGTACCTCTTTTTCCATCTCTATCTTTCTCATCTCTCTCTCTTCCATCCTAGCTTCTCTCTCAGTAGACTGCATGTTTTTCAACATTTCTAAACATGTCTCCAAAGTTTCACCCTTCTCTAACATCTCCGGAACCCAAGCGGGTAATACACTTCCTGCCATACTGTACAATACAAATAATAATAAAATGATAATGTAAACAAATAATAAAACATAAAAGTTCAAACAAAATATATAACAGAAAAAAAATCCCTGTTGTCTATCTGACAATATTTTCTAATATAACAATTGGCACAGTGACAATCCCACCGCTGCCACCATTGTAACGAAGTAAGTTCTTTGGGAATTGTCAGGTGGCCAATGTCATACAAAACCAAATTAAAATATAAATTTAATTAACAAAACAAAATAAAGTAAATTCAACAAAAAATGTAATATGAAATGAGAACACAAATGTAACTAAATAAACACACACGGAACAAAACAAAATGTCATGAAATAAACATAAATCAAACAAATTTCGGCCTGCACACTTTCCGCACACTGCCCGGATACGTTCCTCGTTGTACGTACTGTAGATGTAAATGATGAACTGGGTTGTTCCCCTTTAAATTTCTCTTTATAATTAAACGGACGAATTAACTAATTTTCACATATATTTGGTTGCTTCTAAATTGATTGAAGAGAACACTAAATTTGTATGAATAAATATAATGCTGAATAACAAACTATAACTGCTTTAAACTGCATAAATACTGCACGGACTTCTCGATTTCTCAACTAAAAATGTATATAATTTTACGGACTTTTTGCTCCAAATAAATAGAAACGGACTATAAATTTATCACCGCCTCCATGCGTTGTAACTCCAACCAATATATCACCGAGTTGTTATCATTTTTAACCCCGACACCATTAATTCATCGACACCATTATCTCCGACCAGTCGACAATTAGCAACGTGCCAACGCACACTAAAACCGGGCCTAAAAACCCCTGCAAAATAATAATTGAACCCAAAAATTACTTACGTTATCTATAAATATGAATAATATGGCAATTATCCGTACATTTGGACCGCGAGCAAGAAATATCATCTCGACAGCAAATTGACCTCAATGTACCATAAAATATAAGTAAAATAACTTACCTGAGTGTTGTTTCACTTAGCCTTTGGACATCCATGTCCTGTCCTGACAATTATAATGTCCAAATTGCTATCTAAACCACAAACCCAACTGCACAAACGTGTGCTACTCTCAATGATCATGTGCCGACTGATTTGAGACTCACCTGTTAAATTTCAATAGGTGCGTAATCACGTGATAAACAAGGTCTGCTTGACTAGATTACCGGTGTTAGTGAAAATAAGAGATAACATAAAATATAGTCCTAGGTGTAAAATAAATCATATAAATAATTAACTGAAGTTTGTTACATACGCGTATGGCGTATTAAATTATAATTCTGGTACATTTGATAACTATTTACACTATTGGGTCGATGCCACTGCTGGTGGACGTTTCATCTCCGGGGGTATCACCATCCAAGTAGTCAGCACTTCGAAAACTTAGGATTTACTTATCCAGGGAAAACATTAACGTAGCCGTATTTGGCACAATAGATAGGTGGAGGCTTTATACCTGTAAAAGTAAGAACAAACATCTTTTTTTTGCGACCGTATGTCATTATTTTAAACATCCAGTTTAATTGAGGACTGGAGCTATCATGTCAGTAAGTGTTAGTAGTCCTTTGTTAATGTATGTATCATTGTCATTTAGTTTACATTCTTCTGTTATCATTTTAACATCGAACTCGCACTTTCTGTAAACTGAGTTTTACTTTGCGTTATATTATGTTGTGTTTTTCCTCTACATTACCTAGGGGTATTGATGGAGGGTTGAGATCTCATAAAACATATTTAATCCCGCCGCATTTTTGCGCTTGTCCCAATTCAGGAGCCTATGACGTCCATTATCACTAAATCAGTTCAGACTTTTGCATTTGGGTCAAGCTTTAGCACGCCTCCAGGTGCGTGATTTTCTAGCTTTGTTCAAGACCCATTGGTGGACTTCTGCTGTTGTCTGCTGTTTAGTTCGGGTTGTTTATGCTTTGACCCATTCCCCATTTCAATTCTCAATTTGATTAAAATTGAGCCGTCAATTCAACAGTGGTATACCGTTGTTTAAATGTCATAAATCGATTGAGAGAAAACAAATCCGGGTTACAAATTAAAACCGAGGGACACTTATCAAATATTTTAATCGAATGAGATAAAACTAAAACCTTAATGTGAGTACAGTTATTGAAGCCTTTTCGTGACCCTGTAATTGGTGCAAACAGAAGAGTCGACAAAAATTTAATTAGATTTTAATTAATATTCTTTATTCGAAACGTGTTTCCACAGTGGTCATTTACAATAAACATTTTTAATTAGATATGACAATATAATCAACAAATATGAGATATTGTACAACATTCAATGTGACAGATATATTATAATAGACATATGCAAATAATATTAATATTAATACAACATTATAAGTACTCTTGAATGCTTTGCCAGCAGTGTATCACGGGTTTACATCAGCACAATTATCATTTAAGATTTATAAGGTTAAGATAAATAAAAGGGACGACGCTTATGTATGTACTATGTTGATAGCTTCAAAAGTATTCTTCCTCGTGTCAAAACCAGATGATCAAGTAAATCATCTTAACAAAACCAAAGAAAAAAAATGAACTTACTTAAAACAGTACACGGGTGTCCCATCTGTAAAATCTTTTTCTATGTTCAGTGAACTGAGAAAATAGAGTAAAAACTATAATTTGGCATAAAAATTAGAAGGATCATATCACAGGGAACATGTGTACTAATTATATAAGTTTCAAATTGATTGAACTTCAACTTCTTTAAAAACTACCTCGACCAAAACATTTAATCTGAAGCGGGACAGACGGACGAACGGACAGACGGACGGACGCACAGACCAGAAAACATGCCAAATCTATTATTATAAAGAATAATAACAAGATCATTTACAGATATAGGGCTGAACAATCACACTAACCAATCGAATACTTATCATTTAAAAGAGAACGTTTTTTTATTTGTAGTCTTAGGTTAAATTCCTGCTGTGTTTATTTTATTGTCTTTAGTGTTTGCATGATCAGTGTATTTGGTTGGATACGATTTTTATTATCATTTACATTAATTTATAAGATGTTACACAAACAAATAAACGAACATCACATACAATAAAAAAAATGTACAATCTGTTAGATCATGGTTTATGTCCATCTTCTGGCAGTTTTCTTGTATTCCTGATTTCCAGTTTAGTTATCTGTCCGATGTTATCTACATCTATCCAGTTCATTTCTAATATCTTTTATTTCAGAAATCACCTTTATTCGTTCAATGGTCTGCAATATTAACATGTGTGTTAAAGAATTACATAAACATACTATCTGAGTTATTAAATGCCAGATTGAAGTATCGTAAGCAAACCTTGAAATCATTTTTGTCATCGAGACGGCACTCTTTAGATTTTTGCATACAACAACTTTTAAATTGATTTTAGATACCATAAGAAATTTTGTGCATGCTTTATAACGCTGAACACTGAAATATAATTATCTTTGTCCTACATTATAACTTGCAATATAAAAACGGGTGTGTTTTTCATTGTTATGCTAAAATATACGGTTTTTATGTCAAGTGTACTTTTTTAGCTCACCTGGCCCGAAGGGCCAAGTGAGCTTTTCCCATCACTTTGCGTCCGTCGTCCGTCGTCCGTCGTCTGTCGTCGTCCTTCGTCGTCCGTCGTCGTCCGTCGTCGTTAACTTTTACAAAAATCTTCTCCTCTGAAACTACTGGGCCAAATCAAACCAAACTTGGCCACAATCATTATTGGGGTATCTAGTTTAAAAAATGTGTGGCGTGACCCGGTCATCCAACCAAGATGGCCGCCACGGCTAAAAATAGAACATAGGGGTAAAATGCAGTTTTTGGCTTATAACTCAAAAACCAAAGCATTTAGAGGAAATCTGACATGGGGTAAAAATGTTTATCAGGTCAAGATCCATCTGCCCTGAAATTTTCAGATGAATCGGTTAACCTGTTGTTGGGTTGCTGCCCCTGAATTGGTAATTTTAAAGAAATTTTGCCGTTTTTGGTTATTATCTTGAATACTATTATAGATAGAGATAAACTGTAAACAGCAATAATGTTCAGCAAAGTAAGATCTACAAATAAGTCAACATGACCTAAATGGTCAATTGACCCCTTAAGGAGTTATTGCCCTTTATAGTCAATTTTTAACAATTTTCATTAATTCGGTAAATTTATGTAAATTTTTACCAAATATTTTTCTCTGTTACTAATGGGCAAGGTTCATTATAGATATAATTGTAAGAAGCAAGAACGTTCAGAAAAGTAAGAACTTCCAACACATCACCATCACCAAAATACAATTTTGTCATGAATCCATTTGTGTCCTTTAATATGCACATTGACCAAGGTGAGCGACACAGGCTCTTTAGAGCCTCTAGTTTGTTAGTGTTCTCTTATTCTCATTACAATGAATAAAAAGATTATTATTTAATATAGTGTATATCCAACTTAATTAAATGAGTTAAATTATCTGAAAAAACAAATATTGCATATCATCAATTTGCTTTAATCGCTAGTTTCATCGATGTGGGGAAAAAAATATACCGAAATTCAATTTCAGGATTGGAAAAAACAAGACATCTTGAACGTAACGTACAGTGTTTGAAGTGCACTTCGAATTTTATTCTCGTGGCAGAAATAAACCAATTAAAAGTATTACACTTTGAGTAAAAACAGGCATTTGAATTGAACATTATACATGTTTAAAGGACTTCTAAGCCTCTTTTTTTTTTTAAAGTAGAACTGACACCAAAGACTTTACGATAACACTATATATGGGACAAAAATATCGCCACTTATAATATTTAAAATTACCTTTCCATCCATGACGACAACTAAAGTATCCAAAAAACTGGTTGCCAAAGTGTCAAAAAACGATGATGTAATTATGCTTTTCCAGCTTCAAGTTGTGAGACCAGACGAATACTCGCCCGAATGGTAAGTTTCCTCGTTGCTAACAGTTCTCGAAGAGTTGTGTGCTTCATCTGAAGCATCTTGTAATTGTTGATAAATACTGAGGACATGAACATTTCATCAGATGCAGCTGAAATAGTATACTACGTTTAATCTATACGTTACTTTACATACATATACATAAATAAAAAAGATGTTACACAAACAAATATACGAACAACACATAATATCAAAAAATGTACACTCTGTTAGATCATGGTTTATGTCCATCTTCTGGCAGTTTTCTTGTATTCCTGATTACCAGTTTAGTTATCTGTCCGATGTTATCTACATCCTGGGTAGTATCCAGTTCATTTCTAATATTCTTTATTTTAGAAATCACCTTTATTCGTTCGATGGTCTACAATATAAACATGTTTGTTTAAGAATTACATAATCATATTATCTGAGTTGTATAAGATACAATATTAAAAAATGCCAGATTGAAGTATAGTAAGCAAATCTTGAAATCTAGAACAGTTCTGTACAATATAATGCGATCAACGGACCAAGGTAAAAGTGACTTGGTTTTGCCATTATCATCCCGATCATTTTTGTCATCGAGACGGCACTCTTTACATTTGTGCATAAAACAAATTTTTAAATTGTTATCAAATGAACGACTATTTTTAAGAAATGACTTTGATATGTTTCCGTCTATGAAAAGATAACCTAAGAAATGTTGTGCATATTGTATAACGGTGAACACTGAAATATGATTATCTTTGTGCTACAGTATAACTTGCAATATAAAACGGTTGTGTTTTCATTGTTATGCTAAAATATACGTTTTTTATGTAAAGTGTACGTTTTTCGTTAGTGTTTTCTTATTCTCATTACAACGAATAAAAAGATTATTATTTAATATAGTGTATATCCAACGTAATCTACTGAGTTAAATTATCTTACAAACAAATATTGCATATCATCAATTTGTTTTAATCGGTAGTTGCGTCGTTGTGGCGAAAAAAATATACCGAAAATTATATTTCAGGATTTAAAAAAGAAGACATCTTGAACGTTAAGTACAGTGTTTGAAGTGCATTTCGAATTTTATCTCGTGGCAGAAATTTACCAATTAAAAATATTACTCTTTGAGTAAAAAAAGCATTTGAATTGAACAGTATACATGTTCAAAGAACTTCTATTCCTTTTTTTATTTAGAACTGACACCAAAGACTGTACGATAAAACTATATATGGTACAAAAATATCCCCACTGATAATATTTAAAATTACCTCTCCATCCATGACGACAACTAAAGTATCCAAAGAAACTGGTTTGCAAAGTGTCAAATAACGATGATGTAAGTATGCTATTCCAGCGGCAAGTTGTGAGACAAGACGAATACTCTCCCGAACGGTTAGTTTCCTCGTAGCAAACAGTTCTCGAAGAGTTGTGTGCTCCATCTGAAGCATCTTGTAATTGTTGATGAATATTGAGGACATGAACATTTCATCAGATGCAGCTGAAATAGTATACTACGTTTAATTTATACGTTTTGATTTAAAGTACACAATCAAAAAGCATACACCAAAATATGTTCTGTGAAAGAAAGTAAAAAGATTCAAATGAAACATCAAATTAACTGACAACGCCATTGCTTCAGGCAGGTAACACAAAGTTATAAATCGATTGAAAAATGACAAATCCTGGTTACAAACAAAAACCGAGGGAATCACATTCAATTAAGATAGGAAAACAAAGAAACAGCAGGAACACTGAGGTGAAACCAAAACAAACGCCAACAAACAACAGCATACAAGGAAACCACCAACGGCCATATTCTTGACATGTTACAGGAATTTTTGGTAGTTTTGGGTTCATGGCTAGCCAAACATTCCGCGTATATGTCAATTTAAAGTACGTCACAAAAAACAAAAAATGACAAAAAGACAGGGAGACAAAGACAAGACACAGAAAAGAAAAGACTGAGCAACACAAATCCCGCCAAAACTGCAAGTCATCTCGTGTGCTCCAGACAGGTAGTCAGATCTTGCTCCACCTACGGTACCTGCTGTGTTACTTGTGTGTAAATTGGTGTTGAATCTAATTCATAATTAGGGAAACGAAGGCGGAATATTTGAACATTTCTGTCTTGTCTTTTCAAACTTTATTTGTAAATTTAGGAGCACACTTTAAAATACTCAATGACAAAAAGGCCTTGTTAAGTGGCTTTTACATCAACTCCAAGAGCATTATCAGTTCATTTTTTGTGTATGATGATAATTCGAGTGATATTTAATCATTTTTTAACTATCTATTGTTTAACTGCTAACACGAAATATAATCGACAAGGATAAATGTCATAGAAATAAAAAGATTGTTTTGCAACTTTTCGATACAGAAAGAGCTTTCAATTCAAAATTTTCTAAAAGTTCGTGATTAATTTGGCTGTCAATTGTTTTGATTCTTAGAGAAGACGAAATGAGACTTTGACATGAGTTTCAGTTCTTACCTTTACGTCGGTCTTTAACTTTGGAAAACTGAAATATTTTGACAGACATCTTTGCCATAATATTTGGTTTCTACAAAACAAATAAAAAGATAATTTCATATAGCAGGAAAATTAAAAATACCGACTTTGCTTACGAAGCTAAATAGCCTTTCATCTTAATTTCCTGTTTATGGCAATATAATGAAAAAGAACATCATTTGGTTAGTACTTTTAGCAGCTTTTTTTTACCAGAATGATTATCGAATAGTTTCTCTTTGTGTTACGTTTGTATGGTTGGTTTATTTAAGCAACAAAAGTATGGTTAAATATAACAATCTTATATTTCTGTCTGCAGTCATACAATAATAAAAACCAAAAAAAAAAGTGTAGCTTCTAATATTAAAGTACCGAATAACAGTATTCAGTATTCAGAATTTGGAAATCATTACATTTTATTAAATGTTATAACATACATACTGTAATAATTGATATATGTTTTAATTGTGATATGAGAATTGTATTCCTGTCTTTATGTTACCTACTTCACCTTTTATGAATAGTTTATATGTATTGTGTTGTCCATAATCTGTAGAGAGGGTTGCTTTTTGTCATATCTTGTCAAAGCTACCCCTGTAAGTCTCTGGTTCAAATTGTCCCCTCATCACCTTCCCATACGCTGTTTTTCATTTCTTCTAGTCCATTTAATCCCTCAAAATATGTCCATTACACGATAATATAAATACTACCCAACCCACCCACAATTGACCTTGTTTAAAAAAAAAAAAGCAAACAACAGTTTAACGTCAAATAATCAGTTTTTCTTCACTATAGGTGCAAATCAAGGTGGACATCTTCACTGAAAAAGCAATATATGTGTGTCAGATAAAGATATATTCACAGTACTGACCTTAAATAAAGCATCACTTTTTCGGACTCGTATCTAAAACTATCCGTCTAAGTTTTGTTGAAGATTTCATACTCCCCAAGTAGATTTTAAAAGTCAACACATTGGTGTTAATTTAGCGTACCCGTCATCCATGGGCGTCAAGTTGGTTACCTATTCCCTATTCCCTATTCGTTACATATTCCCTATTCCCTATTCGTTACCTATTCCCTATTCCCTATTCGTTGCGTATTCGTTACCTATTCCCTATTCCCTATTCGTTACCTATTCGTTACCTATTCCCTATTTCCTATTCGTTACCTATTTCCTATTCCCTATTCGTTACCTATTCGTTACTTATTTGATTTTTAATATCCTTCCCCCTTTTTAATTATGGCATGGAAAAGTTTAATATGGCTGCCATGGAAACGGCACAATTGTGAAAAAAATCTGTTTTTGGTTTTTGGTGAACTGTTTGGATATGCTTCAACTCAGAATCATCATATTTTAAAACAATGTAGGTGCCCACTATATACAGGTGTTGAATGATTTTGGCGATCATTGGAACTACTGTGTTGCCATGGAAACTACACCAAAATTTTCAAAATTCTCAAAATGCTCAAAACTTCTTAAAACTTCACAGTAATGATGAGCAACATTGGTAGATGTGGCATTTGGAGTTGGAATTTCCAAAATAGGTCTTGTTACCATGGAAACAATGCAAAAAAGTCAAAAATTTCAAAAATAAGAATTTTGAGTAAACTGGATGAAACTTTACAGGAATGGTAACTAGCATAGGCAGAGTTGGATTTTGAAGTTAGAATTTTCAAAATGGCCGCCGTAACCATGAAAAACAGCAAAAATATCAAACATTTCAAAATGCCTCGGTCACACCTTACCAGATAAGACAAACGGACGCCTAACGGATGAAAATAAAAGTTGTCCATTGACAAAATTGTTATCCGTTAGGAGTCCGTGGAAGTACTGACCAACAAAAACGGACGCCTAACGAATGCATAACTAAACGGACAGGCAACGGATATGCAACGGAGATGTACTGGACAGAACGGATGTCGAACGTACATCCAATTGACAAGTACCGCATAAAACGGACACCTAACGACAGAGTACCGGATAAAACGGATAAACAAGATATACGATAAAATTAAAGACGACAATGATAATGCATGTAAATCGCATTAATATTGAAAATGTTTTGTGTAACTGGTTTTGGTTTGTTCTTCAAAATGCCGCTAAAGGGCAGTGTCTGACCTGAATAACAGCTGCTTGATTGTGGAGATGTGCCCTTACTCTAAGATCGATTATGAATAATAAGAATTCACGAACCTTTAGAAATCTATTTGGTATTTCTGAAGAGAAATTTTCAATTGGCATTTATCCGTTTCAGATCCGTTCATCATCCGTTTTATCCGTTATACGTCCGGTAGAAGTCCTTTTCACATTCGTTCAACATCAGTTTTATCCGTTAGACGTTCGTTAGAAATCCGTAGGTGAATTTATCTGCAAGAACTCCAACGAATGTATAACGGACTCGTAACGGATACAAAACGGACGCCGAACGGACGTCCAACGGACATTTCATCCGTTAGACGTCCGTTCAAAGTTTTGAACATGCTCAAAATTTTCCACCGGACAGAACGGACGTCGACGATTAAACGTACGCCCAACGGACATGAAACGGATATGAACGGATGCCTAACGGACAAGAACGGACGTCTAACGGATTGAAAAAAAGGTATCTGTTAGGCGTCCGTTCGAGCTATCCGGTAAGGTGTGACCGAGGCTTCAAGGTGTGACCGAGGCTTCAAGGTGTGACCAAAGCGTATATATAAACAACTAAGTTTAGTTTAAAGTCAACTACACGCCATATTTAGCCTATTTAAGATGGACGGATGTATACGTTTGAATATCATAGTGCATCTATTTTTTAAGGGGGGAATTTTATACTTTAAAAATAAATAATTTATAACAAAACTTGGCCAACTATTTCTATATGTAACCTTTGTTTTATCAAGTTAAATACAGTCAAGTTCAAAATTCAAGATACGTGATGTGGAAAATGAAAACTATCATCGCATTTCTTACGGTATGCAAATCAACTGTTACAAGAAAACACTTCCCTCCTACATACACGATATTAACTGCAGTATCAAAACTTAAAGTACTAGAACAAATAATATTGGTTATATTTAAAAAGATATTACCTAGTTGTTATCAATGATGAGTCCAAAAATATAGAAATCTTTACATACAAGTCTGAGCAATCAGACCAATCATTAACTTGTAATTTCTATAGTATTTGTTCTATATTATTTTGATTTTTCTGGGTGGAAGGGGGGGGGGTGTAGAAATGCTAATTGAGTCGTACAGTGACCTTAAGTTGTTAATTCTGTGTCATTTTGGTCTCTTGTGAGGATTTGTCTCAATTACAATCATACCACAACTTTTTTATTCTTCAAATAAAGTTACTATTATTATTATTATAATTAATATAAGGGCTAATTTTCAACAGCGACCGATTGAATTATACATGATCAGGATAAAGATAAGGAATACACAGGTTGTTTACTTGACATGTAAGATTATAGTTTTAGAACCTTGAGAATATGCTGGCTTAAGATAAACATACAAAATGAGTTTAATAGGTCTGTAATTGATAGTCTATGATGATTGGTCATTGATTTCCCTTGTATAATGAGTATCAATTAAAACACAACAAATGGAACATAACTTTATCTAAAGATTGAAATCATTTATCTCCCATGAAATATATCAGTATGATACTATCTATGTAATTAACAAGATTTAAAAGATATTTATAAAAAATCTGTGTTCAGGGAAAAATATATTATACCGTGGTAGTAATATTTAAACATCAATGATTATACCAAACACACTAGATGGTCTCATGGTTTATGTGCTTGTCTGAGTACAAAATATCGAAGTTCGAATCTTTGCCAGCTAGACCAAACAAAAGACTTTCAAATTGGTGTCCGGCTAAACATGACTAACAATAACAAAGCAGAGTTTATTCATCATTCATGCACATATTCACATCATAAATATGCATATATTTCATTTGCTTCTGTACGTTAAGCAGAATTCATTCGCACACTCGTTAAACTAATCTGATCGATCAAAATGAATTAAAAAACATTTGCAATACCCAAGCTTATTGGTTTTTTTGTTGCTTTTGTTAAAGTAGATAATGAAGTTAATGTTTTAAAACTTTCAAACTTGTTGTGTTGCGTTTTTGTATGTTCTCAGTATTATGCAAGTTGACTGCTAGCACCACACTAAAAATCGCGGTAAATTGATATCGACATTCTCAGTAGGATATTTACACGTTCTTATCGCGTCAGTGGAAACTGGAATGCAAATAAATAAAGGCTTTAATATATCTCTGAACTATTTTTTACAAACAAACATTTTTCATAGAAAAACGTTTCACGGAACTAGTAAACTCTTCAGAAACATGCTTTTATATAAGGAAAATGAATACGGAGATTGTAGTTAGAATCAGAGGCCTGTAATATAGTGTTGAGAGATAGCAAGCTCAAAACTAGCAAAATGCCAGAATCGGCGTCACCTGTTTCTCGCCTTGATTTTTACCCCTTAAAAAATCCATTCCAATTAAACTCATCATAGATACCAGGACTAAATTTAGTATATACGCCAGACGCGCGTTTCGTCAGCTAAGGACTCATCAGTGACGCTCGAATCCAAAAAAGTTTTAAATGCAAAATGAAGTACGAAGTTGAAGAGCTTATGCCATGAACAAATAAATAGGACTTCTTTAAATAAAGAGCAGATGACATAAAGGCAAGTAAAACATATATCACAATAAAAACAGATAGTAATTATTACAATAATAAATAAGTTTATAACACTAATGAATGTTTCCGAATTATGAATTTCGAATTCTAAACTTCTGAATGCAAAATTCCGAATGAAGAATTCTGAATTCAAGGTGAGCCTTCCCGGCTTTCGTACAAAACAGAGGTTTGAAAAACTTCAATTTACTGAATAAACAAATATCAAACATCGTAAAATGTCATGCTACTGATAATTTAGAATATTCCCTGGGAAATTCAAAAAACCCCAGACAAAATTCTTAAACATACATAAAACAGAAACACATTGATAGAGCAGTCCCTAGGTTGTAGTGTCTATGTTTTAAGACGGAATTGATGACATAAGCTTATTTAAAACACCTCAAATACAAGTTTAACTTCGAGAAATTTTTCAGTTATCGATGTTTTAATGTTGAAAACGTTTAAGGAAAGGGGTTTAAAGCTGCGTTTAGCGGCATCACAAATACAGCCACCCAGGAATACACTGTTTTGTAACTGCTTAGCATATTTACCTGTTTTAATGTTGAAAACGTGTAAAGAAATGGGTTTTTAGCTGCGTTTAGTGGCATCACAAATACCGCCACCCAGGAATACACTGTTTAGTTACTGCTTAGCATAATTACCTCTTTTAATGTTGAAAACGTGTAAAGAAATGGGTTTAAAGCTGCGTTCAGTGGCATCACAAATACCGCTACCCAGGAATAAACTGCTGACGGAAATACTTGACCAGTCATTGCTAGTATACCTATCAAAGAATAGAAAAGAATAATAGATGTATCACTGTAGAGCGTGATTGACAGATACCATATTTGTAAACACTTGTATGAAAAGTAAAATAACAAAAAAAAAAACCAACTCCGGTAATTTACAATTGAAATTTATCTATCAAATGACACAATCGGAATTAAAAAAAATCAAGATAAGTTCAATCAACATGGAATGTATAAATATCAGGCATTTGATTTATAGTCCAGTCAAACTAAGATTTAACCTCAAGTAAAATGCAACAGAAAATTGTTCAGTTCTAATCTATAGCATTATGCCTATTAAATACACAGAAAAAAGTCTCATAAAATCTAACTTGAGAAAAACTCAAAATCAGCATTTTTAAAACTAACATTGGAAAGGGAGATAACTCTTGCAAAAATAAGTCTATTTTGGTCAGTTTTTGGTTGTTTTTCTTCAAATTCATGTAAAGTATGATAATCTTATGGGGTTATAAGTTTGTAATTATATTATCTTCTGTTCATGAAATGTACAAAACCGAAGTGTTATGGGTTAGCTTTGTAACCATTTTGAAAAAATAATGTGAAAAATTGGTATTGTCTATATCTGTATATAATATTTTTTCAGCAACGTAATTATCTAAAGAAACTTTTAAACCACAAAAAAAAAGGATACATACTGACTTATTTTTATTAAATATGAGATTCTTTACCTTGACATGTTGAAAAAATCAGTAAATGGTCAACTAATGAATTACGAAATCTAGGTTAAAGCTTGATGAAAGATATGAAAACACCTTTAGAGTTGCTTGTTTTGATCTAAAGACTGCTAAAAATCAAAAATCAATACATTCTGATGAATAGAAGCGGAAAAGTTATAATTTTGTATCAATTTTTATTGATATTTCAGCCTTTTTTGCAAGAGTTATCTCCTTTTCAATGCAAATTTCAAAATTTAAAATGGTGATTTTTTTAGTCTTCTTTAAGTTAGATTTTATTGGACTTTTTTTCTGTGTATATTTTGGGTATAATGCTAAAGATTAAAACTTTAAAATCTTCTATTGCAATTACTTTCGGTTTAGGTTCAAATTTATGCTAGATTGACTGGACTTTTAGTATTCCTCAATAATATTTGATGTGACGAATTTTACAACAGGCAAATAATTATATTAACACATATATACCAATAGATACTAGAATTAAATTTTGTATAAAAAACAACTTGTTTTACTCTACTTAAAGGTGAGATAACTCAGATAAAGTATTTTTTTTATTATAAAAAGCGTTATGAATATACCTATTTTGATATGTTGCAAGAAAACAAGTTCAGTGACCCTATTTTGTCTTTTTCTTATCTGATAGCATGTTAAAAAAGCAATCTTCTCCCATTTTATCTTAAATTTCTAATACCATGTTTTCTTTTTATCATAACAAATCAGATTTTCCTTGCATAATCTTTACAAAATCGGACAGTTTTGCACAACCTGTAGCGTGAAGAATATTTCGGTGACCCATTCCTTTTAATATTTTTTTGAAAAAAATGCTAAAAACTTCATTTCGACATATTATAAAAAGACTCCCTAGTCACCCTTATCAAGCCAGTACCCAAATATTGGCTTGAGAGCTGACGAAGTAATCCAAGGTAAAAAAAAAGGTATTTCTTTACCTATAAATAACACATCCTTATTCTTATGTTAGTAAATGGATAACTTACCCATTACTCCAACAGGAAACCAACAAAGGAAGTCTGTCAAAACAACAAGAAACAATCTTCTAGCCAGTGTTAGGTCTTGTTTTGTCCTCTTCGCCATTATTCTATTGCTACTTTTAGCTACTTGAAAAATAGACAATTGACACCAAGCTATTACAATAAACGCAATACTATTGAAGAACACGAAAATAGCTGTTGAATATTCCCATCCGCTGACTTTCTGTCGGGAGAATGGAAGAGCCAAACAAACTGCAGTTTTTGAATAAAACATATTTGAAAAATATGTTGTTTCTAAAATCGGAACCACAGCAATGATGATTACAAATAGCCAGCACACCAAAGTGCAGACCTTCGCGGTTTTGTATGTTATCTGCCATCTGCCAAATGGGAACTTTACCTTGAGATAGCAGTCAAAAGTCGTTAACATGACAAAACAAACAGATGCCTCACATGACATTGCTGCAACGATACCTGCAAATTTACATATAGTACTATCTCGCCATTCTCTGTCATGTATAATATAGTTTCCAGAGTAGTACATATCAGCAACAGCAATAATCCCTAGGTACACACCCATCAGCATGTCGGATACACCAAGATTCATAATAAATAACCAATTTGATTTAAAAAGTAGCGTTTGTTTGTTGATGACACGATAAATTATAACTCCAACATTTCCAATTAAGGCATTTATAGCAATAATCCAAAGGCACACACGTAATACATCGTTTCTCATTAAATTGCTACACGAGGAAAATTCGTTCATTTTTGGGAAACAGTTCTCTGCGGAAACAGATTCTGGTTTTATACAACAAAATATATAGGAATCAGTTTGCATTTTGGTCAAATGAGGAAGACGGGAAAATATATCAAGAGAATATTTTGTCAAATCGTTTTGTGTCAAATCAATTGATAGAATGGATACAAGTCCATCAAATACGTTGTCTTCTACTGTTGTTAGTCCATTCCCTGTTATGTTGAACGTTTCAAGGTTGTCCAAACCAATAAATGTCCCATTCAAAAGTGTTTGTATACTAGTTCCAGACAGTTCCAAATCTTTAACCTTAGGTAATGCAAAGAACGCATTTGGTTTGATAAACTTCAGCAACAGATTGCCTTTTAAGTTTAGGGTTACTAGTCTGGTTAGACCATGGAACGTGTAACTTTTTAGAACCTCTAATTTGTTATTGCTCAAATCTAAATGAAGGAGGTTCATCAATTGTTCAAATGAGTATGGCGTAATATTTTCTATGCTGCAGTTAAACAAATTAAGTTCAGCCAAGTACGTATATGCAGGAATGGTAAAACTATTGTTTTGAAATAATGAGCTGCTCAAATCTAGTTTTCTTACTTCAACAGACAAATCCCGGAAAATTGTTTTTACTTTTTCTTGATGACATATAAATACAAAACCTTCACATGTGCAGTTAGAAGGACACGTGACATCACAACCAACTTCATCATCCCAAAGTGGACATTGTCTTATGTTGTCACACACCTCATCAAATAACAAGCACGTGGTTGACTGTTGACATCTGTATAATCCAGGACAGGTAAAATTCTCTAAAAGTAATCACATTAAAAAAATGTTAGATATATTGGTATTAGCTATCATCTGTAACATGTATAAAGGAGTAGATCCGGTTATGACCGATTTTGGCCTCAAGTTTCAGGTTCATCTAACGAAATATTTAGGACTCTTTTTTAAACACTAAAGTGTCTATTTGAATTGATTCAATTCGTTTATGTGAAAGTTTTCAACTGAGTTATTCACCAAAAAGCTCCTATTCAAGCTCAGATATGAGAAATCTATCCAATATGCAAAAACTCGTCAGTTTTCAGATGGTTTTTGTCAAACATGAAAGTGACCGCATCCGTGTTCATCCTCAACCTTATACGTGTTATATATGTTACGTATTATCATCAAATACAACTTACATTTCAATGTTATGAATGATCACGAATGCAGCCACTTTCATTTAAGATGGGGACCGTTACAAATTTAACTAAAATGCTAAAATTGTGAAGATTTCGGTAACTTAGCATGACTTAATGATAGAAGTACACGATATATGTACAGTGTATAAAACAGCCCATATATTTGTAGCAGAAGTATTCTACATATAAAAAAATAGCTAAAAGATTACATTTTCACAATTTTGTAAAATTCCTATCTTTTGGGGCCAAAAAGGGGTCTCACTGAACCTACTACTTTAAGTTTTCGGCTCTGGAATTAAACTTCTGTTTAAATACTGTAAGCGTTCGATTCTGTCATCAAATGTATACCAGTTTTTTTCCGAGATATCATTCATGTCTTTAATCTTAAGGTTCATCATAACCTTTTGGCTAAAATGGTCGTATTTACACCCCAAATTTTACTCTGAGTACAGACTAACCTATACACCTGCAACAGTTTTAAGGGATGGCAGGAACTAGATATATAAATTTTAAATGCATTTTATGTTTCAGAAAATTATAAACTTTTCTAGATTTTGCTATCCATTTTTTTTCGTTCCTGCAGAAGGTTCAAAAATTAACTAAGTAGTGAAAACGATTGAGAAGCTCCCCTCATATAATCAATGTTGTGAGTAGTATTGATTTAAATGGACAATAGATGGACAGTAGACACCTGTAAACAATAGGTGATTTCACAGGTTTAAACTGTGTAACTGAGTGGACCGTATCAAATGAAACTCGGGTGTTTGTTTATTTTGCTATCTTCTGCAGACTGGAAAAAAATGGACATCAAAATCCAGGTAAGATTTTAATTTTCTGAAACGTAGACTTCATATAACTTTTATATATCTAGTTCCTGCCATGCCTTAAAACTTTCCTGGATGGACCAGTTTGTCTGTACTCATAGTAATTTTTGAGGTGTAAACACGGCCATATTTTTCAATTCCTTATGATGAACCTTAAGATACTAACAACACTTGACTGATCTCAATAGTTCATGTATTTGTCTTTGCGAATAACGTCCTTAACCTCTTTTAGAGGAAGCGGAGGGGTCATACATATAGATATTTCATACAAAATCTTATTAGAGTTTCCTTTGAAAAACAATATTATTTTGTCAAAAACTGTATTCAGAAATGTTCACCACACAATAATTCATCATCGCCATCGTTGCAATGTTTGTTGCCGTCACAAAGTAAGCTGGATGAAATGCAGTGACCCTCCTTACATTTGAAGAATCCTGGCTGGCAAGTTTTATTTTCTGCCAAAAAAAATGTTCTTATAACGATGTATACCAGTCAACAAAAGAAACGTTACACTACTTTTTTTTTTCAAATTGAATATAAAGTTTTCTGTTTATACGATTCATATTGAAGGTTATAATACACAATGACCATGGTAATATTAATCCGTTTAAAAACAAATAATTGGCGAAATTTAACTTTTTAGACAAAATTTACATAAATCGACAATTTTAAAATAAGAAGTTCCAACTAATGATCCCAACCTCTCATTAAAAGGTAAAAACTTTGTTTGCCATCAATAATTCTTTAAATCATTGAGTTTCTTCGTTTATTACTAAAGCATAGTTCGGTCCGACAAAAAATCGTTAAAATGTATATACCTTATGAATTTATTTGCCATAAACAGTATGTGTGATCTGAATTTAAAAAAAACGGAAACAATCTTATTATTTTTCGAAGGGTTCCAAATTTACAGTCAGTGTGTTTTTTCCTTATCTAAAGCATTCATTTGAGATGAAGAAATTGATTTATTTTTTGCATTTTTTTAGATTAAATAAAACACTCTTTTTAACCCAAAATTTAAAAAAACCAATATTTCAACCCTTAAGTTAAAACATGAACTTAACTTGATCAACATATTGGATAATTTAAACAAACTTGGAAATTCATTTAGTACTTAGAACATTGTGTGTCGATTTTTTATCCAATTTTCCACAAAAATAATTTGCACCCTATGATCGTTTTCACAGAATTTAATTACTTTTCGACAGGTTTTGATTTTAAATATTGTATGTGCATACATTTCAAATGAAATATTTAAAAAAAAGTATATCTCATATAGTTTTATATGTAATATTTTTTCCTGTATCGTTTCTTTTGGCTAGAATATTTTAAACGTGCTTTATATCATGTATAAGGGTTGTTTAGTCTTCGGATCTGTACAATGCATGTGATAACTTAATCCCTTTTCTCAATCGATTGAAGTACAAAGGCTTATGATACCATATTCACTGAAGAACTGACAGCGTCATAGAAAAAAGTTTGGAATATGTTTTTTTGTACTTTTCACAACATCCTTTAAGGAGATCCTGGGGACACCTGACATAATCGGTGTTGTTATGTTCTTGCCACCGTTTTATGATGGGCGACGTTTCGACCAGTAGGTTTTGGATATGTTAATACATATTACTCTTTATTATATCACAATAAAAAACGTGCTTTATATCATATTTAAGGAGTCTTCAGATTTCGAATCTGAACAAAGGATACACAAATACTGCTCCACGCGTAATGTTTTTATTGTACAATTCTTTTATCTTACCACAGTGCTGAAGATGAGTCATATCCCTACAACCATTCATATCTCTCCTTTCATTTACACGCATTACACAGTGATCTGTATAGTTATACAACTTTCCATTAGAGCAAAGAGATTTGCTCCTGGAAACATTTTTTGAAATTTCTGAAAATTCAACATAAGTAACAGTCGTTTACCAATGTTCAAATATAACAGATCTATTGATAAGACTAATCAAATTGAAGGTGATGCATGCAGTAAACAATGTGAAATCAAAAAGAAACATTCTAATTTAACTTAATAATCTAATTAGAAAAAAACATATGAGTACGAAGCACTTACTTAATAAAAAATGGTTAACTATTCACATATCTAACGTATGTGGCGCGGCTTACATGTAGTACCGAAATTTGACAAAATCATGCAAACTGTGATACAAGCAAGGGATTTCGCATATGACGTTACGCTCGATGTTGGTGACGTTTTCCGATTTCATGTAGCTCTGTCCAATAATCGGCTTAAAATAAGAAAAATACCGGGAATATCAAATGTTTTTTTGTTTTAAACATTATATTTACGGTGGCTTATTAGTTTTTATTAACTTTTGTCAATAAGTTTTCCAAAAAAAACCCGAGACAAATCGTACGTTTTTGCGTGTAGACGGGTAACATACTAATATTGTTTTTGAGGGTTGCTCCTAATTTCGGATACCCACAAGTTAATAAAATATAAAAATTGTATACCATTTGGAAGAGGAACGTTAGGGCTTTGTGATGTCATATTTGTAGGACGAATCGACACCATTTTCGAATCGAGTAGACCTTGGAAAAGGCCGTTTCAGCTTGTAGACACTGAAGGAAAAATATAAGCCCTTTGCGGCATAACAGATGAGAATCCATCGATAGCGAGATTGTTTGTCATCAAAGTCTTTATATCAAATATCATTATGTAAAACAAACTTGGAAAATGCTTTAAAAACATTCATTCCCAATCTAAAAGAACGAATTCAATGAGAACTTCGACATCATAATCAAAATCAAAGCCCCGAAAAACACTGTCACAACAACGTTTAAAAAAACATGAGCTACTTGAAATTATCAATACCGAGTAAAAATATGTAAAGCATGTTATCTAGTCAGAAACTACTATATGTCCGGTAATCTAGAACATCTGAACGGCATTTATTCATATCACAGTTTATTTTTAGCATTACATACAATCATATTATGTATATGAGTCCCCACAGGGCTCCCGTCACAAATCTTTTAACTAACGTTTAACGTTAGTAATTTCGATGATTTTTAAAGAAAACGAAGAAAAAAAAAGGATTGTGCATTTTAAAACGGAGAAATGAAGCCAATATGATAAATTCCTAATAAAAAAGAAACGGTAGTATGCATTTGTTTATATTTTTGTCAACGTAGTTCGATTACTAATGCTGTGGAAGGGTCTCTACCAAAATGTCACAAAAATGGCATCTTCATATTTTTTCTAAAATACTAAAAACAAGTTGTTACAAATCATCGGAAATTCTCAAATCGAAGGAACATTTCAATACAAATAGGATAAAGATTTATGTACAAATGATCAAATTACAGTGGTCACATGGTGGTCTACCAAATGTCACAGCGTCGCTTATTTGACGTTTTGGACGTTCACCGTTATATGTATCCGTTTTTTGCGTTATGGCGTTTTTGAAATGTATTCATTTTGTTGATAAAAATATCTCAATTGGTTTTTTTTCATGTCATTTTTTGTTAAAGCTAATGAAACAGAAACCCAACAACAACAAAACTATACATGTATATACAATTCATATCAGTTAACTGCAAGTAGTCTGTTGTAATTTATGTATTATTGTCATTTTGTTTATTTTCTTTGGTCATATCTTCTGACATCAGACTCGGACTTCTCTTGAACTGATTTTTAATGAACTTACTGTTATGCGTTTACTTTTCTACATTGGCTAGAGGTATAGGGGGAGGGTTGAGATCTCATAAACATGTTTAACCCCGCCGCATTTTTACGCCTGTCCCATGTCAGGAGCCTCTGGCCTTTGTAAGTCTTGTATTTTTTAATTTTAGTTTCTTGTGTACAATTTGGAAATAAGTATGGCGTTCATTATCACTGAACTTGTATGTATTTGTTTAAGTGCCAGCTCAGTGAAGAACGCCTCCGGGTGCGGGAATTTCTCGCTACATTGAAGACCTGTTGGTGACCTTCTGCTGATGTTTTTTCTATGGTTGGGTTGTTGTCTCTTTGACACATTCCCTTTTTCCATTCTCAATTTTATTCAAAATTAACATCTTCAGTGGAGACATTAGTATCGCCTCAAATACAACTAGCATATCATACATAATAGATATCCGTATCAATTAAATGATTGAATAAGAAAGTTGAACATTGTGTATACATTATTGTTGATACATCTGTTGTAGAGTTGTCACTGACTCAGACGTACTTATGAATATAATTATTTTCTGTGACTGTATCTCACATTAATTTGTAGGATCCTTTACTATAGATAATTTAGCTGATCTGTAACAATAACATCTTCATGCCTTATATATCATGTACTGTAGTACACCGCTAGATTAAAACTGACGTGAAAAGGTAACACATAGCCAGTGAAAGCTCTATTTTTGTAGAGCCCAGGTGGTCGTGTGGTCTAGCTGGACGGCTGCAGTGCAGGCGATTTGGTGTCACGATATCACAGTAGCATGGGTTCGAATCCCGGCGAGGGAAGAACCAAAAATTTGCGAAAGCAAATTTACAGATATAACATTGTTGGGTTGATGTTTAGACGAGTTGTATATTCATTATTGTGTTATTACACACATGTATACGAATACGGACACATATCGATATGTAAACAATCTATTATCAAATACGGAGATATGTTATACATACAGCTAATTGGATATTAATATTTCCAAACATAGGATAATATGATTAATATTTTAAAAGTATATATACATATATCAAATGAAAACCATCTATACTTTATGTTGCCTTACATAGATATTGACGAAGAAAGTTTTGGACATTAAATTAAAATGTTGGATATTTAGGTTGGCATGTCAAATATTCACCTCAACACGCAAGCTCTTTAAACGCCATATACTTAATAGTAGAACAAAAATACTACTAGAAATTCTGTATACTGTCAAAATATATAGATAAGGAGATGTGGTGTGGTTGCCAATGATACAGCTATCACCCAATAAGACTTAAGTTCTAATGACGAAGACAAAAGCAATAATAGGTCATTACATTGATACCCTAGTAGAATATGTAGCCGAATTTGGATATAAACACATAATTATGAATTATTATGAATTATTTTGAAAGTTGTCATAGAAAGGGTCCACAGTATGCCGCAGGTGGACTTTTGAAAAATCAAGCAGATATTGCCGTTATACGCGGACAATTTCAGATATGTTCGGCTGTATAACTGTTTTAATTCACGCAGTCACGATTAACAACACCATGGTCATATGCTTGCAAACGAATTTCTAAATATGTAGAAGAAATTCCTAGAGATAGAAAATCGTTTAAACCAATAAAGGGTATACGGACTATACAACGAGTAGGAACAAAAAATCTACAAACGGTACTAGTTCGAACCTTGTCGTGTCATTGCGACGGGTGCCTTGAGCATGACTTTTGTTTGTTTACTAAATCTAGTTGGCATTTCGTTGGAAGTCAAAGTAGACTGGTCAAATTTTTTGCAGTTTTATGTGATGATGAGGTTCCTTAAACTACATCGGGGAATCATAATTATGTTATCAGGAGAAAATATTGGTGACTGGGGCCAACTTTCGACCTTCTTTTCCTTTAGGGGTCCCAACACGTATAGAGCATTACTAAACTATTTTAAACCCCAAATCTTTCTTTAACCCATATATCTTACCGTAACACTCGCCCTAACCATAAATCCTAACCCTAACCTTAAACATCCTCTAACCTAACAATTACCATGAATGAACCCTACCTCTAAAGTATAGGACCCTTAAAGTAAAAGAAGGCCGAACTTTCCTTGAAGGAACATCTGTAATTAATGGACATTATTTCATAAAGAAAAAAACATCACGGTTTACATGACAGTCCTTTGAAAAATCAAAATCAATTATCCAAAGGGCTTCCGTATTGTATGTACGCCATGACAATATTTTGAAAAAAAATACGCTCGTATTAACAGCTAGAAGAAGAGAATAAAAAAATATACTGGAATGTGTTAATTTATGTTAACTGCTTCATTGATTTTCATTTGACATTTATAACTTGTTTTTTTTTCACCCAGTAAGAATTATTTTAAAACAAATTGTACATGAATGCATACGCGTGGATTTGAATGTAGCGTAAATCCAACAAATTCCATCCTTTTCACAAAACACAATACCCATTTATCTTATATTTCCTTTGTCTAGAGGTCACCTGGCATACACCCATATACCCTTTCATAAACAGAAAACAAAGTGTTTAACGAATATACTGGACGTCAATATTACAAAACGTCTATATATATAATATGATTTTGACGTTAACATACGACGTTACCAAAAGTGACACCAACATCGAGCGTAACGTCATATACGTTCACGATGAAGTACTTTATCATATTAGAGGGGAAGCCAAAATATTTTCGATTTTTTTCACGGCGGCAATCTTGAATTCAAAATTGACATCATTTTGCTCAATCTTTGAGATTGAAAAAACTCTCCTCACCCAACTCTCCTTACCAATTTCAACGCTATATATGTCATAAAAACTATTTGAACTACAATTAAATGATATGAAAATATGTCAAACAGATAACAATTGTAAAAAAAAAATCCCCACTTCCGATTGGGTCGAAAAAGTTCGTACTCTCGAGTGAAATAATAGTGGTATAGATATATGAAAAAAAAAGTCCGTTTGGTATATCGATAATTATTTTAGACTTGCTGTAATAATCTACAAGATTTTCCAATGTATTCCTTACTTAACAGAACACAATGTTGTACAGGTCAAGCAAGCTTTGTAATGCTTCCATCTACCAGAACAAGTTTTTTGCAGGCACATTTGTGTAACTCCTGACAATATGCAACAATTGCTGCCAATTGGGTCCAATGAGGAATCCACATTCCATCTGCGTTCTCCTTAACCCATCTCCAATCACCAGGACTAGGTAGATGTTGATCATGAATGACTGCCTGTCCCCATACATGGCCATCTTGGTATGCAGCTCGTTTTGGTATGCTCAAGCAGTGCAGCTCTAGTTGGTGGAATAGTGTCATACTGTCTTTGTTTGCGTTCAAACAGTTCAAGTCTGGATTCGTTGATGTCAAATGTTGTTGTAGTTCTGTCGTACATAACCACAACAAATGCCTCTATTAACTCCATATCAACGTCACTGACCAATTTAGGTTTCTTACTTAATCGTTAAAAAACATCGGTTACATCATCAAATATTTCCCACGTCTGCCATGCCGATTTCTTCCCCTTTCCATGAAAAGCGGAGACCGTGTCACATCCAGTAAAAGCATGAAAAAATTGTAAAGCTTCTGATTTAGGCGAGTATGATGAATTTTGTGACTCAGAAGCCATCTCATGTATTTTCCTTTTCCAAAGGCAACCCAAAGTTTCTGTACTTGAAGTGTTTGAAAAGAGACACCGCCAAAACCACTACATCAGTGTCTGAGCTGATTATCAGTGAAGACTTACACCTTTTTTTCAGCTGCACTTTTGATATGAACAAACATCCTTTTGTCTGCTTCCTCATGATTACAAGGACTGAGATCATCATTGTCATTATCAGAATTTGTCATAACAATTTCGCCTTTTGTCACAAAAAAAATTTTGTCAGATTGAATCGAACAAATTTTGTCGGCAAGGAAATGAAACAATTCCGTTTTGTTTTCGTCGACTCGAAGGAGCTTTTGAAGCCAATACATAGTTGGGACTTTCGATGTATTTGACTCTGCTTGTAAAGCGGTAACTAAAAGTTTATGTTTGATACAGATGTCGTTTTCTGAAAATGGAGTCAGTTGGAATGTTGGTGAATTGGTGATTTCTTTTTTCAGAACCTCAATGTAAAATTTATGTCAAACAATAATAATATTATTAGCAGCTTTATCGGCCGGGACAAAAACAAATTCATTGGCTAGTTCTTTTAGTTTATGTTTGATACGAGAAATAGGTTTATTCTGGTTATGGTTAATAGTAAAATTTTCTTAAAAATGTTGAATATGTATATCAACTATCTTCATTACTGAATTAACAACAAAGTCCAAAGATTTTTTGTCAGCTTTTTCCCGTTTTATCCATTTCACAAAGTAAGAATGGAGTGCGTCTTGGATAATATTACGACACTCATTCCAATTAATAATTGACGGGGGACGATATTTAGGTCCTTAACTGAGGAATGATTTTAACTCTCGGTCTTGGACGATATTAAGATCTCCTGATATAACATGGGAAATGGGTCCATAAATATATTTGGAATTACTACAATAACATGACGTAGGTGTATTTTCACTCATATTAACATCTTTTCACAATTGACTAAACTATTGTTTGTCTTATTGTCCTTTTCATTTTTAGCCATGGCGTTGTCAGTTTGTTTTAAATTTATGAGTTTGACTGTCCCTTTGGTATCTTTCGTCACTCTTTTACTGTCTATCTTGTAATATATCTTCAGAATACTGAAGAAATGGATTTCGATAATCATTCATGACAGTCTTAAGACTTCTCACCTTGTCAATGAAATCGTTTTGCATAGACATAGAGTTGTCATGATGTTTGTCATCTGTGTTTTTTCTTCTAGAAGAATATTTCTCGAAGAACTGGCTTATCAGCCTACCGATTTCTGGCCCGGCCACCGTCCACCTTTTTCAATAGCGTTTTTCTGTTCATGAGCCTGGTCTAGCGTCATGTTTGAGAAAACACGATTTGATTTTTTAACAGTGAAATGCCCTTTAATAAATTCTCTGTAAATACCTTATTTTTTTTATTTCTAATGAAGCCATATCGCAAAGATGAATAGGAGCCATCTAAAATAGTTGATATGATCTAGTCCAAAAAAAGTGTGGGATCAAGGAAAACAACGTTTGTTAATTAAGCTCAAAACCCGCTTCTAGTAATGATCGAATGTACGAAAAAACCTACAGCTGAAAACCAAGAACCGATTACCAAAACTCAAAATGAGGTCTACCTACTTTTCTTTCTTCATACCAATGTATAAAATTGTCAAATTCTATTGATTCGTCAGTATCTTCGTTATTAAAAGATTCATAAGCAGACATCAGTAAATCAAACAATACACATGCCTGACAAAACGGGTGATACTTCAACCCTTGTGCTATAATATCACCACTAGTCAAATTTGCCATCAGTTTTTTTTTAATCCTGAAAAGCTGTTGCATAATCCACTAGTCTTTGGTTTAGTTTCATTGTCATTGCCTCTCTTAAGACAGATAAAGGGGACTCTTTATCACAAATGAAACATTTATGCACATTTTCAACTGGATTTTGTTGTTGATCTTTAGAACAAGGAGTACACATACAAAGTTTAGGAGACGTACAATCACTAGAACTTCCAGATGATATAGGTGACATATTGAGTGTCTGGGCTCTCTCAAGTTTAGTATTATTGAACTTTATCCTACCCAAATTATGGTACTTGGCATTTTCTTTTTAATTGTGATTTCAATACATTCTCCGTGGTTTAATCGCCGAATATCAAGAGGAATAGGGAGGGCATTTTGTTCATGAAAGAGAGAGATATTTTGTCTTACATTACATATCCTTCGTCTGACGATTTCAATAGGTCTGTTGTGACTTCCTGACACAAACAACATTTTGACCAATCAGTTTCCAAACTATCTGCTGAAGAAGCTGATAAGCGAATTATTTCCGCCATTTCAAAACCTAAGTAACTATTATGTAAACAAAAGTAATCAACAATCATTATGAACTTATAGAACAATATTGCAAATATTATCTGAGCAATAAATAAATGCAAAAGCAAACAATAACCTAGTGAAACTAACCAACTATAAGAAAAGTGCACGAAGAGTGTGTGACGGTTACATGAATAAATTTACGCAACATAGAGAAACCTCACAGGTAACATTCTACAAATTGTATAAAACTCAAGATTACTTTTCTAACTAGCTATTTGATGTATTATCAACATTATTATTATAGAATTGTGTTCGTAATACGGATAGAATTGCTTCAAATAAATATCTTATCAGAATTGCAAATAAAATTTCGTAACTAAAAATATAAACGTTGGATATAAAAATACCGAGCCACGTCTTATAACAATGAGAACTCTCAAAAAGGTTAACTAGAATATAATTGTGTCCTCTTTTGGCCTATAACTTATCAAACCTAATGTAGCAATCGAAGATAAGTCGAAGATTTGTAGAATATAACAACTGACGCTATTCGGGTTATAAAACAGTCATATTCTGGATATTCATTAAACCAAGAGTGTGTTATCGATCGAACATTTTGGATACAATACAAGCAAAACGGGCCATAATTATGATGTCTTTTCCCTGTGAAGACGTCATTTCAAAAATCCAAGATGGCCGCCACGGTCGGATGATTGTTTTTCGTAGCTACCCCCTAATATGATTACATACACTTATAGGGATGTTCTTACAAAGTGGGATTTATCAATTAAATGTGGCATAAAACTTTCACATAGAAAATTATTAAAAAAAAAACGTACAGATATCTTAGATAACTGAATTCTATGTCATTTAGATTTTTGTTGTATTGCTGTAAAATTTGTGAATTAAAGTAATCTTGAATAAAGCTAGGATTGCAATTCGGACAAAATAGAGATAGTACACTTTAATTGTTTTAAATATCTTTTCTAATCAGCTTGGATTTTCATCGAACTATGCAGCTATTTTAGATATATAATAGGCTAACTGAATCCCAGGTCATTTTGGTTTTTTGTTGTATTGCTGTTAAATTTAAGAACTAAATCAATCTAGGTCAAAAAAGCTAAAATTTGCAGTTCGAACAAAAAAGAGATAGTACACTTCATTTTTTTTAATAACTTTTTCAAATCAACTTGGATTTTAATCAAACTATGCAGCTTTCTTAGCTATATTTTAGGCTAACTGAATCCCGAGTCATTTTTTTTTTTGGTTGCATTGCTGTCAAATTTCAGAATTGAAATAATCTAGGTAAAAAAACTAGAATTTGCAGTTCGAACAACAAACAAAGATAGTACACTTTAATTTCTTATAATGTTTTAAAATCAACTTATTCAGCTATACTAGATATATATCAAGCTTTAATACTGAATCCCAGGTCATTTTGTTTAAAAAAAATTAAAGCTGCCTATCTGAATTCTTTCATTTCACAGCATTAATCAAACTACATAAGCTTGAATTAAGTCAGAGGGGCTGATTTACACTAGTCAAAACTAAATTTGAAGGTCAAGACTAAATATATAATGAATGGTTTATTTTTCAAACATAAGCAACGAAAGAAAAAGATAATAACTTGATTTAATTTATCGCCTGAAGCATTTTAACATAGATGAATGTTGTATTTCATGTGTTACCTGATTTACATATAACAGGTCCCACTGCCACATCAAAAAATCCTTCCGGACTGTATATAATGGGCCGAGCACTATACAAAGCAAAAGGAAGTTTGTCGGTTTTTGTAAATACAAAATTATCAGTTAACACTCTGTTGATATCTACTTGACTCCAGTCCGTATCTCCAAAACAATGTAAACTACAAAACAAGGACATATTATGATGATGGCAGTACAGTTGATGAAATCAATTCCATATGAAACATGATTTTTTTTAATTGTACATGTTGTAGGGTGCTAAATTGTATCCAAGGAACTTTTTCAATTTCTCAATATTAAAAAAAAAATCTTATGCTTGCATTGTTTCTTAAATGAACCGATTATTAATATTAGAAATATACAATTGAAACCGTTGAATTGACATGTTCAACTTATGCAGTGTGTAAAACAGAATACTATAAGAAGCGCATCAAAACCAGGTTCTAAGTTCTAAGCATCCAATGTCATAAGAAACTGAGAAACCGCGAAATCAACAATCAAGTCAAAGCCACCCAAATAAAGTTCACCAAAACCATAGCTATTGGTCTAAAATCGGTGCATTTATTGCCATGAGTCACATGCCTCAGTAAAATGTACAAAAGTAATTGAATATAAAGACCGAATGTCAAAAGTAAAAAGAAACCGCTTATTTTTTAACTATTTAGTACATTATAACTTGGTTGATTGTAAGTTGAGCAAAACACGCAGTAAGAACAATTCAAAACAACGCGGGGTAATCGTACAAAATCTAACAGTCACAGGCAACCACAAATCTTTTGCTCAAAAAAGCAATTAATCCTGTAAGATCCGGACGACAATTTGTAGATGCCGTGATCTTTTTGATGAAGGAGCACAGCGGTCGTTCATCACAGACAACTTAGCCGCTAAATTCAGTTATCAATAACTGGGACAGAGACTTTGAGCTTATTTGGATTTGGGAACAGATCAGAAAGTACAATAATTAGACATTTAAAAACTAGTATTATGTATTTGCTAACAGACGAAGGTCAGTTGCCGATCAGAGTATTGATCGTATCGGAAATCGCTGCACCACTCAAAACTTACATCTGTAAAGCTACAAAACTACAATACATATCAAGAATAGAACTCAACAAATTGCCAATCTCAGTACTCATGGCATCCGACTACTATTGGTCGATTATAGAAAATCATGTCATAAGAGGCGAAGGACCTAGAGAATTCTAAAATAAGAATTTACTATCAGAACAACTTCACTGTTCCCCAATTTGAAATTACCAGCAAACATCTATAATGAATGTAATGACATCAAGAAAGACAGAAGAATGCGACCAGGTGAAGTTATGGATGACAGAATCATTTGGTATTGCACAGATTGACGTGATGACAACGGAAACAAAGAGTTTCAAGATATTTTTAAGAAGACATGTTAAAAATGCCATACAACAGATGTTTCGCTACTTTATCTAAAATAGAAAACCACTCACCTTCACTGGTGAACAAAGAGATCTCAAAGTGGAGAAAGGAATATGCAATAACAATGAATAACAAGACTGAAAAATAAATCGCCATTTTTATATCCGCTAGAATTTGTACAGCTGAAGAATACACAGGAGCGCGTGATGAAAGAAACCAGAAAGACAAGCTAGACAAACTTGTGAACCAAATTTAAATGTGACCTTTGTATATGATTAATGTGAACTATTCATCAGAAATTAATGGACTATTAACGTTGTTAAAATGAGTTTATTCGTGATTATATGCTAAATCATTTGTATTCTATTGGGGTGCATTTTCAAAGACCCTTAAGGATATTTTCAGTTTTAGATTTATCAGATACATTAATTAAAAGACAAATTTTCAGAATTGATTTTCATTTTATTGTAATTTCATTCATTTGTGGGCCCTTTGAATAATGAGGATTGCACATGAGGTGTTCCCGCTACCGCTCCCTAAATAAACGAAGTCACCGTTGTTGTGACGTAATCTATTCAGAGCTCCAATACAAGAAGCATTGCAAGCAGACGTTATTATTTTTTAGCCTTAATTTGTTTCCGATTCAATCACTCTACGATAAGTTACTTGCCTCGTGTTGAAGGCTTCAGCATCATCCTCTAAATAGCTTTTGAAAAATATATTCTCGACGTCATGGAAATAGCATGTAACTCTAATATTTTGTGAGCACTGGTAGTTGTCCTTCTTCATTACACTCTTTATCAAACCCCTAGGAAAACCAATGATGCCAAAACCATAGGCAGTTGGTGTGTAAAAAGAGTAATAATAAAAGAATGTTGAGACAAGTAAAGTATTGCCAGTATCGTAGAAGTCACAGTATACTGAATATGTTTCTGAAAAAAAATGACATTGACATCATTATGTACTTTAACTTGTTTGAATTATATTTTAAATAATGGTGTTTTCAGCCAAATGTTTTTATCCATAACTACAAGACACTTGAGTTGGTATTTATCACAAATACATAATAATCATCTCAATATTGAGGCTGTTTTACCAAGTCTAGTTGCATTTGTAAGCACAGGTTAGAAGCCAGAAGCTTGTAATTTCGTGATTAGAGTGTGTTGGCTTTGTTCACAATTGGTTTTCGTTCACGTCGATGTTCATCAAGATCAGAAGTTTTCCTGATTGAGTTGGTTCGCACAAGCAATTTTTGGCCTTTTTAACATTTGTTATGTGAGCGTCTCTGATGAGTTTTTTTTGCAGACGAAACCCGCGTCCGGCGTAAATATAAAATTTCAAACCTGGTATATATGATGAGTTTATTTATAGATCAAGAACAGATGCTCCGTGTTAAATGCCATACTGTGATCTGTGATTATTAATATTTTACACATTGTAATATGTATGAAGTGTTCTATCATTGACACTATTATTATCGCATCTTATTTATAGATATATTGAATGCGGTTATATAATATACCATCTCTGCCATGGGTTATCAAATACATTCCATTTGTCCTTGCTCCAATGCCCCACCATTGTTCACATGAACTATGTTTGACATTACTAGTGCACTCATTTTCGTCCTCTAAGTATCCCCTAGGACAGTCAGGTATACCATCACATACACGATTTTGACTTATACATGATTTATCAAAACATTGATAGGTGTCATCACTACAAGTTTCTGCGAAAATGACAAATATAATTAGTTCATGTTCGTGCAGTGGTGATTGTAGAATAATGACAAAATAGAGACATGTGATTTAAATCAGACCTTTCACTTTCCTTTGTCCAAGTTTTTGGTTAACTTTCTTATGATGTTTAACATCTCACCCCTTATTTTATTGATTATGTATTTACATTATGGAATAAATCAAATGTATTCGTTCAATGTATGTTCACTCGTTTTGTTAGTATGGTTGATTAAAGCCATTTCAAGTCATATTTTATAGTGTGTCTTGTTATGTTGTGATGTTACACTAATGATTGAGGTAAGTGTGAAGGTAAGTACGTTTAAACCCGCTGCATTGTTTTGAAACTGTTCTGGAATCTGATGTTAAGTGGGTGTTGTTAGTTGATGTGATTCATAAGTGTTTCACATTTCTCGTTTTTTAATATAGATTAGACCGTTGGTTTTCCTATTTGAAAAGTTAACGCAAGTTCTTTTTTTTTGTGGTGGTGGGGGGACCATTATGGCTTGAATGAATTGAAAGAACAGTAATATTATTTTTATATTTTCCAAATGTTCCAATAGTTATTTTAACTATGTCTCAAGGCGTTACCCAACTCGGCGGGATATACCTTTATTAGCCAAACGTTTATATAACATCGTGTTGTTCAGGGAATCTTACGTATCTCAATTATCAAAATAAGTGTTTTTCAGACTGCTATTTAACCAGTGTAATTTTTCTGATAAAATGGTTGGTTCAAATATTTTGATTTTTTTATATTTTGTCAAAGGGTCAAGGTTAATACCGGGCCAAATTAATTTTAGTGAAGGTGTTGGGAACCACCTTTACAGCGGACAATTAATGTGATGCAATAAAAAATAAAATAACATAAAAAAAAAACTGAACTCCAAGGAAAATTCTATACAGAAAGGCGCAATCAAAAGCTCAAACACATCAAACGAATGAAAAACAACTGCAATATTTCTGATTTGGTACAGGCATTTTCACATTAAGTATGTTCTTCTATTTGTTAAGGGTACGTGTGTTGACGTTCTTTCATTACAATTTTCCTCTCGTACTTACGACGTGTGGTTGCCATACTTATAACGAGAGGTCTTGTAGTAAGGGGAATACATACGGATAAATAATTTTCAGGATAACACATATCACTCATTGCTATAAGTTGTTATCTGTAAATAAACGACTTATCATCGTTGTTATTGAGATATTTGTAAATGACGGTAAGTTAATATAAATCTGCTTCAAACAAAATGAAGATATTATATTTTATGTTCTAAATTCACTCTGTTCAAACGAACATAAAGTATTTATGGGCTAAATCTCTCTAGATTTTGTAAAGCATACATATCTGAGCACATTCAGATATGTACCTTTATACGATAAAGGCATCATAGAAAACTAAATACATATTTAGGTACTGTTAGGCGCAATTTTAATAAATATAGATTCAGAGATCACAATATTTCTAATATCAAACACCATTAACAGTTCATGTTTTGAATACGGCAACCATGCATCTATGAAAACAAATCCCGGTTTACAAACATCACACAATCAACAATACCGGTAAAAGACAGCTATCAAACATCTACAAAATATATACAAAACACATTAATTCTTTACATACAACTTCAATACATTAAAAAACAGATTTCTTAATGAAATTAAACTTCAATACAAAGGAAACGTACGATAATGGTCACTGCCCAAACCTCGATAGTTAAATCTCGTGCAAACTTTCATTATATACTGACCGCCAAAACCGGTTTACTACTATTGTGAAAACACAATAGAGTAAATTACATACTTCAAAAATCATACGCGAACCGCACATAAATATATTTATGTTCTAAATTCACTCTGTTCAAACGAACATAAAGTATTTATGGGCTAAATCTCTCTAGATTTTGTAAAACATACATATCTGAGCACATTCAGATATGTACCTTTATACGATAAAGGCATCATAGAAAACTAAATACATATTTAGGTACTGTTAGGCGCAATGACCATCTCGACGCACAAAGAAAGCAAACTTGATGTTAAGTACATATTATATACCAAGATTTTGAGATACTGACAATCGCTTCTGTAAACTTTCTAATACATAGCCATCTTTAGCTTGGTCGGATTTCCACCGACCATGTATTTTGAATAACCTATCTGAAATATTGTTTTGAGCGGCAGCTGTTGCACCACCCGATCTAAAACTATGCAAACCAAAATCTTTAGAGTTACAACCAATCTCTGATAATGCGCATTTAATTAATTCTCTCGCTCTGGTATACGATAAACTTTCGTTTTTCTTCCTTAGAACAAAATTCTTTGATTTCTTCAAAAATGACGAAGGTCTAAATATATACATATCTGAAGACAAATCAATATTTGCTTCTTTTAAATAACAGTCTAAAATTGTGCATGGACATTGTGGAGTGTCAAGCTTTGAAATCAAAACATGTCTGCCTTTCCTGTAACAGTCTGTTTTACTCTTCTCAATAAAAATGTCTATATCTTGATTACAAACTGAAATGTGCTTTGCTTTTATACTACAAAGTTCTTGATACCTTAAAAATCCGGTATAAGATAGTGCGCACATTGTTAATAGGCGTAAATCTTTAAGAGAACGACCAATTGAATTGTACTTCAAAAACAATTTGATCATAATATCAGAAGTAACTGGACTCTTTTTCTCTATAGGTCTGTTCAATTTTCTTCTTGATGCTTCTACGATCAATCTAACCATTTCAGAATCACATGGATTAGCTACCACAGCAAGATAATGTGCCCATTTAATTCCACAAAAAGCGGATTCTATAACGCTATAATGATTAGCTGATTGAATTAAATTTTGTAAATATAGACCTACATACAATTCTTGACAGGGTAATACACATTTAATTTCAGAGTATTTTTCAGTCCATTTAACGAATCTTTTTAAATATCCAGATTATTTTTCTACTGTAGATTTTGCACGAGCATCAATAATGATTGAAGATAAACTATTAAACAATGATTTAAGTTCAGGATGTTTAATCTGCTCGTTCTGTGACCAAAATCCAACAGAAAATATTGTCTACAAAATATATATATACAAAATAAAGTTATAAATATAAAATACAGTACCTTGAAACTATATCCATACTAGTCCAGTGACTTGGTTAAACAATGCAATCTATAACAATAGTCCAGCGACCAATAAGATGAGGGTCCAGTGACCACAAAAGGCAGTCAAATGCGTGTACACAGTCACACCATAGCAAAATGCAATACCCAGTGGTAATACAAATCTGTAAAATAAATATACATATTACACAACCGAAGCATTTAAACGTACAGCTAATATTTTCCCGTGAAATTTGCCATTAGCAAACAAAGAGTTTAAATTGTTACCAGCAACAAAAATTCTTTCCGCTTCGTGAAATTCTAAAACATCAACAACATAACAAGCGTATTCTGAGTTCTGTTTAAAAATCAAAGGCCAAAATGCAGCAGACTGCCATTTAGGGACAACAAGTGTACCCTCTGCTCTACAAGAAACTAAATGGTTAAAACAGTTACTAACTAGACTAATTGGCGGAACTAACCAATTGTTCTCGCCATGCCAGTTGCAAGTGAATGCATCTATCGCTGATGTTGCAGGATTCCAATATTTCGAATTAAACCTAGTCAGCTTTGTATTATGCATGTTAGCAAACCTATCAGCAGTGAATGGTCCCCAGATGCTATTCAAAAAATCGAAAAATGCAAAAGATATGCCCCAATCATCAATGTCAATAATTCTACTCAAAGCATCAGCCTTTTCGTTTTCCTCTCTAGGAATCCACTGTGCATATAATGAAATATTGCACGACACACAAGTATTAAAAATTGATAAAGCTAAACATTGCAAGTGTGGTAATTTACTTCCTTTCTTAATAATACTAACAGCATTTTGATTATCTGTGAAAAAAGTAACTGAACTGTGTTCTAATACTTTCGCAAAACTATCTAATGCTAATTCAATTGCTTTGATTTCTCTCCAAGTGGAGCTTTTTGTTGCCTCTGTCACAGACCACTGTCTGTGTGCAATATAATCAGTACCTTGTAAATAACCTCCTGCACCTATATCACTAGCATCAGTGAAAACATTGAATTCAGAATTATTCCGTAATAACGGTACTGGCTTCAAACAGTGAATGTTTTGCTTCCAAAACATAATTTCTTAAATACTGTCTGAGTGCTGTCTCAAATCAACGTACTGATCCCAGTCTTGTCTTAGATTTATAACAGAAAAAGTACACCTTGTCATAATTTGAGTAACATTTCCAATAGCTGGTGAAAAGGAAATTATTTTTCCACATAATTTAGCTAATAACCTAATTTTAACTTTAAAAGCTTTAGACAGAATTACATCAATCAAATTGACAAAATTTTCTTTTTTAATTAACGGCAACTCCATCAAAGAACTTTTCAAATTCCAAGTGAAACCAAGCCAAAGTAAAGTTTGAACAGGTGTCCATATACACTTGTCCTTGTTTGGAACAAAACCTGACAATATCAAATCGTTTTTGACCCTCACAGACTGTTCACAACATATCTTCTCAGTCTCCGCTAAACATAAACCATCATCTAAATACACTGTAATTTTGATACCGTCTTTGCGCCAGTGAGCAATTAAAGGTCTTACAACTTTAGTGAATACGTACCCCGCTGAACAGAGTCCAAACGGTAAAACTGTAAAAACAAAATATTTTACCGTTTCACCAAACTTCCAAGAAAACCCCAAATATTTCTGATGATTGGGGAAAATGTTTATGTGATGATATCCTGCTTTTAAATCAAAAGCAAATCCATAACAATCGCTTGTCAAAAACTGACTGGCAGTTTTCCAGTCCTCAAACTTAATCTTACTGTAAGCAACTTGTTTATTTACGTGTCTCAAGTCTAAAATTAAACGACCTTTACCTGATGAATTAATCGATACAGTTAACGGATTAACAACATGCGGTCTGTTCGATACTTCTTTTATCAAGCTAGCATCAATTAATTCCTGAACTGCATTTTTTACAAAATCTTTATGTTCTAAAGCAGATTTATTGTTTCTTAACAAAACGCTTTCTGGTTCGTTAATTAAAGGTATTTTATAACCATTCTCAATTAAATCTAAAATAAACTTTGAAGCATGAATATTTTTCCAAAAATCTAAAGAATTTCTCAGTCTATT
This sequence comes from Mytilus trossulus, assembly GCF_036588685.1. Classification (NCBI taxonomy): domain Eukaryota; kingdom Metazoa; phylum Mollusca; class Bivalvia; order Mytilida; family Mytilidae; genus Mytilus; species Mytilus trossulus. The sequence continues at coordinate 15,056,338 of NC_086380.1, forward strand.
TTTAACGTTTATACAAGAGGTACCAGATTCATAATCATAAAAAGAGTCAAAATTGTCTACATTCTGTACCTTAAGAATATCTGGAGATCTCTCAGTTTGGTGCTCCTCTGGAAGCTGCTGAATTTCCCCCTTTTTTACAATCTTTTGCCCAATGTCCATACAGACCACAGTTGTAACAGATGTCCCTAGCTCTGTGCCGACGAGTTGTGATGGGGGCGGCGGCCCCCGCGACAAGAAAGGGCTGTTGCTGTGAAAAACCACCATTATTACCATTGTGAGCAATACTAGACGGACCACCAGCAGATTCCGCGGGTCTTTTCTTTATGTTTTGACGCTTATCCTGCTTCACGGTTTTCAATTTCTTCACTGCTCTGCCATCAGCCGCCCGAATGCGCTTCTCATCCTCTGAATCACTAGCCACGTCATCCGACAAATACTCGTCCACAGTTTTCCACCCACCTTCAGATTTATCAGCTATACGAATCAGCTTATTCCTTTTCTTCAAAGATTGACCAGATTCTTTCAACACTTTAACGGCCTTCTCATATCTCCGGTGCTCTATACAGTCTACGGCAATATCAATATTATCTAACAAATCAGAATTTAAGTCAAACTGCACTTTGTTACCCTTGAACTTGAAGGAACTCTCAGATTTCTGTACCTTTCGTGCAAGATCATGGGTGGTATCTGCAAAATTTCGCTCAATTCCCGTCAACTTTCTGGTAAAATAGGTTTTCATCAACGACAACAAATCAGCATTGGTAATTTCATCAGAAGCAGCTTGACCCGGCATCTCTACATCTTCCGTATCAAGTAGTCTATCAGGCTCGGTATCAAACATTACGAAATTAAACTTCAATACAAAGGAAACGTACGATAATGGTCACTGCCCAAACCTCGATAGTTAAATCTCGTGCAAACTTTCATTATATACTGACCGCCAAAACCGGTTTACTACTATTGTGAAAACACAATAGAGTAAATTACATACTTCAAAAATCATACGCGAACCGCACATAAATATATTTATTCACCTGTTAAGCTGGGGTCACACATTCACGATTTTTACTGCCGTCCTTGACAGGACCATTCCCGATTAAAATTTATTAAAAGTCTGATCAAGATCCTATGAATCGTGGATGGAAATTCAAACTTTAATTAAAATTTGTAAAAAAAAAAAATTAATCACGACAACAATCAGATATTGGTCAGGAAGCGTCGATATTCAACCGTTTCCAAGCGAATTTATCCCGACAATCCAGCTCTAAATCCGCTTCTAATCCGATTTGTATCTTTCGCCAGGTAAAATTCGACCGAGTCTGTCACAACTGCGTCCCGATTCTACCGAATGTGATCCGACAGAGATCAGATGGTGACAAGACAGCGAACCGACGCTGACGGAAGTTATCCGTTCGAAAACCGTCAGCATACTCGGGATGATCAGGTACTGTCGGAACGTTATCCTATCACTGTCCGCTCTATCGCATTGCAAACGGCTTTGTCTGGTCTCAGTCGTATTGTATTCTGTAATTGTCTGGACTCTGACGTGGGTATCATTGACGAATTTAAAATTAATAACGGGACTGTTTCGGAACGGTTTCGGCAAAAACGGTTCGCAATCGACAAGATCTGGATGCAATCTGGACTCAATCGGCAGAAAAAAAGTAATGAAAAATTTCTCCAGATCATTCCTGTTCCACAGGACACCGTCCCGAATACACAGAACATTGTTAGGAATTTGATGTGATACAGCAGAATCCGTCAATACATAGGCACGATTGTAATCCGACTGGACAAAATCGGCTGAGTTTCCCCGAATGTTACGGGACGCACCTAACTGTCGGGGTGCTTTACCGAACTGTTCGGACCCTTCCCGACCAGTAGGAATCTGTTACGAACTAAAACGACTGCGTTCAGACAATAATTGGACATTCCAGATAATTGAGGATACTAATCCGACTTTTGTACTTTTCGTGTCGTATCGCTGTCTGATCTCAAACGGGAGCAATAATCGGCAATGTGTGAACCCCGCATTAAACGGGTCCCATTATAACACAACCAATGGTAAATTTTGACTCGAAACCTTTAAGATAGTATGATTTGATTGACCCGAAATAACACTATATATTTGACAAATTCAAAAATATCAACATGATCAACATGCTTCAAAACATTTAATTTCTTTCATTTATTCTTTAGTCGATCGGAATCGTAATTCCCGTCTGAATTAGTGTGAATTAACTGAATATTTTAATAAGAAGATGTGGAATGATTTTTTGTATAAATAAAGCCGTTGGTTTTAATGTTTGATTTTTTTAATACATGTACAAGGCATTTTTGGCCATTTATAGGTGGCTATTCTGTGTGAGTATACAACTTTAAATATTAAATACACTTAAAAAAGTTATTAAACAAATCTGCTTCAATATATAGTTAGTTATAGCTGACTGAAAAAAATCCTCTAGTTGATGGAACAGTTCTCCAAATGAAGTAAAGATGAATAATAAACTTGTATCTTTTTACACAAAATAATACAAAATTGTCATTAAGAGGTTGATTAATTTGCCATTATGCAAATCTGTATACAACGGAATATTGTGTATATGACATCATTTATTTGGATGTACTTTATGAATATGTGATAATTACTCTGTGGACACTCAACAAGGTTACATATTTTATCTGCTTTGCTTATGATATTATTAATTTCATTAATTTTCTTTATTTTCTTTATTCTATTAATTTTCTTTATTTTCTTTATTTTCTTTATTTTCTTTATTTTCTTTATTTTCTTTATTCTATTTATTTTTTCTATTTTATTTTTCAAATTTATTTTATTTATTTATGTCTTAATTCTTTGTTATCCCTAAAAGTTTAGCAAATTAGTTTAAATATATTTTTACCACAATTATGTTCATCTGATCCATCAAGGCAATTGATTGTGACATCACAGCGTTGCACTAAAGGAATACACTGTTTATTGTCACACCGCCATTCTCTGTCTTTGCAACTTCTCAATTCTATAAGAAAACAGAACTTTTATATTAGAAAGATCAAATAATGTTTTCGAGAAAGGACGAATTAATATGTGGCAATGATAACCCGACACTTCCGGAGGACCTTAGAGATCACCCTGGTTTTTTATTAGATTTGTGTGGCTACATATCATGTAGTTTATGGTATGATATGTATAGTGTTGTGTTTTCGGTTTTTTATTCTGCCATGCCGTTGTAAGTTTGTTTTTCGACTTATGCTTCTGATTGTCCATTTGGTTTCGTTCACTTCTTATTTTAACACTTAATATGTAAATTACAAACACAAATCCATACATACACACACTCATTTGAACTGAATTTTATTATCATAATTAGGCTATTTTCATGTCCTTTGCATACTTGCTTATGTCAGGAAAACTTTAACTTACAGGATTTCACCCTAGACTATCTGTATCATTAAACACATTTCATATATTTAATATCACCTTCAATATTACAAAAAAAGTATAAGACGACTGACAGGCTCCTTCTCAGGAGAAACATCCTAGTAGACTTCGCAAATAAATAAAACATTAGAATTTGAGTCTGACATTTCACTAAATACTACACATCACAAACAAATAAATTCTGTTGTTTTCGTTGCTGTGTTTCCCTAACATCGTGGACAACCGCAACACATATGTTGATTAAAGTTCTGATTCGTTATCCTTTAACTTGCTTGTCATCGGGTACTGATAACAGTGATTTGACGCTCACTCAGATTATCAGATGCCTTCCCGTGGTGATTTAAACAAAAAAAGATACCTAGCAATGATGGTATAGGTCAAATGCAATTTGCCAATTCTTTGAAAAAACTGACAATATCATAGATAAAATACGTTAAGAGTTTTTAATCAATCGAATATCTTCAGAAATAAGGTCAAGGATAGCGGTTAATACTAGAGCGAAATGTTAGACAATAAGGACAATACGTGCTTTGATGTTACCAGGTCTTAAAAATTCAGAAATACAAAGCATTAGTTTTACTATTTATCAAAGGCGGCGAGAACAATGAGTGCTTTCTATAACTGGTCCGGATGCCAACTATATTATGTTTGCCAAAAAAAAAAATATCGGCAACAGTTTACCGATATAAATATATCATGAAATCGAATCAGGAGACATAAATCAAGGTATCAAAAATAATTGAGGCATTCGCAAGCATTCTAAAAGGGAAAAAGCGTATTTCCCAAAAAGGTTAGTGCTTCTCGCTGTTTTATATGTTTGTAACACCCTGCATGGTATTTTCTTTAGACAAAAATATTGTATACCTCTTAAGATAAATCATCATCACACAATCCTGTTGTCTTGTTTCGAATAGTTATTTTTACTTACGACAATTATTTTCGTCTGATCCATCGTCGCAGTGTTTGATGTAGTCACAGTAGAAAGTAAAATGTATACATGTACCATCTGCACATTGATATTGTGAACTTGAACATATTTTGCCTGATAATGTAAACATGCTTTCTTTACATCTAAACGTTATAATCAAATTATTCTATAAAGTAACAAAGCTGTTTGAAAAATTAGGGTGAACATGAAAAAAGAACAATGAAGGTTCAAACTGTGAGATATTTCAACCTCCAAATGAAATTTCACTTTCTATAATGGTATATAATGGCATAAAAAGTAAAATCACTAAAGAACTAAACTCCGAGGATAATTTTAAAAGGAAAGTCCCTATAAAAATCCAAAATTAATAGCTCAAACACATAACACAAATTGACATCAACAGTCATATTCTTGACTCTTTACCGGCATTTTTTAAGGAATAAATACATGATTTAACCTGGTTTTATAGCTAGCTGCAGCTCTGACTATGACAGTCGTTAAAAAATCCGTAATATAACCAACGATGTAAGCACAAAACAAACATAAATAATAGGTAGAAATGTTAAAAAAAGAGATACAGTAGTCAACATTGTGTGAAAATCTTAAACATTAAAAAAACAAACAATTATATAACAAAGAATCAAAAAAGCATATAGACAAATATGAAAAACAAAATGGGGTAGGATTTCCAATGAGAAAACCCCTCCACAAGAGACTACATGACATTAACAACTAAGGGTCACCGTAAGGCTTTCTACAACAAACAAAGCATATACCGCATAGTCTGCAATAAAAGGCCCCGACATGGCAATGTAAAATGATTTGCTCTTTTAGTTAACATTTTTTCCCGTTGTGATAAACTAAAGACGACATACTGTTAAATAACTCCCTCATACATCGGATGTATTTTTTAGTGGTTCACTAGCATCTTTGGAATTTAACAGGTAAATTTTTAACTTTAAATGCCTCTTCTTTAGATTTAATTTTGTATCTCTTCTACATGAAATTTGATTTTCGCTACAAGTGCACATACCCTACTTGGCCTTACAATTTTGATACTACTTTAAGAGAAATTTGTGGTCATCTCCAATTCAGAATGTCTCAAAGTGAAATAGCTTTTCTGACGATTTTTGAAACAAGGTTTGAATAAATAGATTTAGGTAAAACATTATATGAAAATAAACTGGTTAACCTTTATCAATTGTTACTTGGATGGAGAGTTGTCTTATTGGCACTCATACCACATCTTCCTTTATCTATATCATATATATATATATTAAAACCTTATCTATATCATATATATATATATTAAAACCAAGGTGTTTTGTTTCTATAATTTTTGTGCTTTTTCACAATTTTTGAGCGGGGCAAGAAAAAGAATTCTCCTCCCTAGTAAAATATCTGTTCGCAGTCACTGATTGGTCGAGATTTATTTCTGATGTTACATTTTCTTGATTTCCTCCGAATTGTCTATGGTGACGTCCTTTAAAAAGGCGACCAAGCCTTGTGACGTAACAAATAAAGAAAACAGATACATACGCAAATGCAAATCTTAGAAAATGAAGGGTACAAATCATTAGAGAATCATATTCCACCACTCAAACTCGTGTATTACGACATTTCTTTACTCTCAACAGTTCAAAGCCTCGAGTTTTAAATATCAAAATCTGACTGTCTCGAGTGGAAAGATACACCGGTTACAGTGAAAGAGTCTATGTTCCATCATCATTGGTATAAAATTTAACACATTCGTAAATAATAAGGATTAATTAATCTTACTACAATGATTTTCGTCAGACTTGTCAAAACAATCATTATTAGTATCACAAACTGCTAGCTGTGATATAACCTCGCAATTTCCACATGTAAATAAATATTGGTTATGAATTGTTCGTCCTGTATTGTCACGTATTATGGTTCCACCATCTGTCGCTGAAACAGAAAATAGTTCTTCTCTTGAAATTCAATTACATGGCTGATATACAGTTATGTTTATGCAAAAGAAACATTGACATTAAACACAATACAGCTAACTGTAAAACTATCCTGCATGCTTCAATGTAATGACGGGATTTTGTTTGGTTAATAAGGTTATATATCGACGAATCATCCTTTAACCAATCAAATTGAAATTGAAACATACAAATCGTATGGACGACTATATGTGAAAACAATCATTGAGTAAATGTATGTATATTTTTTTCCGAATTGAATGATCAAATACATTTATTTACTTCGCCTAAATTTTGAACGGAAATTTTGTTAAAATGATAAATTGGAAGTTTATGGAATGCAATCACTTATGAAAACGTAGTAACCATGCTATAAATTATACATTACAACTGAATTGACCGAAAGAAAGATGCAAATATACTTCTTAAAGGCTTCAATGATCAACAAAGCTCTATAAAAAGGTTTTCAACAATGATCAAAACATATACCACATAACAAAACATAATAAAAGTGAACCCACATCACAAATAAAAATAAATCGCAAACGAGAAGATAATGGCCTATTGCTGTAATTGTAAGTGTTATTATATTTTGAGTTTCATTCATTAAGGTATTTTTACATATTATTTTTTACATTTGTTATTTGCGTTTTGATGGAAAAAATATATAAAATATTGCACACTATCCACTTCCTCGACAATGGCTTATTTCTTCACAAAACAATAAACGAAAAACAAATATAATACACAATATATACTTCTTAATAACAGGCACGATAAAATGTGTTGGTGTTGATTTTTTTCGGGAGCCCAATCCTCGTCTTATTGTAACAGGGGTGACAAAGTACAAACCATCAAGAACCTTTCAACTAAAAATGACTGAATTGTCAGATCGTTAAAAAAAATGAAAATTTATTTAATGATCGGTACTGTCAGTTAAAACGAAATTTATTAGATACTGACTAACTAACTTTTTTCCGCCGGTGATTTCAGTTTTCTATTTATGCAGAGAAAACTAGCGCAACAATGTTAAAATCTGATTTATCGACATCACGTAAGTTTTAGAATCGCCAATTTAAGTCGTCGCGAAATGATCTAAAAACGGGGAAATGAAAATTAAGTATCTGTGAAAATAAGTTAGTATGCAGTATATCGGACAAAAAATTCGTATACACAACATATCACCTTTAAATTTGATATATGAGTTATCGTTGATTATGTATGATCATAACACATAGCTCTACAGACTCAATGTAACAATACATTTTTACTTAAATATCCACACAGAGATATGATTTATTTTTTAACAGTCCTGTCTATGTTTTACTTCAAATGGAAACAGTTTATAAGTCATATTTCTATTTCTGTATATTACTTTGTTTTTCCAGACACATTTGTACTCAGAAATGATATCTTTATGTTATATTATAGATTTGTGATACTAGAATCACATATTGAATTATCTTATAATCAAAATATATAATGTAGCTAGATTTGAAAGCATCCTTAATTTTCAAGCACTTAACTTTGTACTCCTGATTAAAAAAAAGCTTTTGAAGTAGACCTACTGAAATCGGCACTTTAAATCGATGTGTTTATGGTCACTATCATAAATAGTCTGTATCTTTATGCATAAGCAATCTGTGTCAATGTTCTTAGTCCAGTAAAATTGTATTGTCAGTTCAATATTGGTTTTGTCTTATCTCAGATTGTGATATTTTGGCCGAGGTTGATACACATGACAGGTGATTCAAATGGATACCAGAGGACCTTTCATCTGTCGCAAAAGTCTCACTACTTTTAAAGTTTTTACCTTGCATCATCTTGATGGATATTGAGATTTGAACATCTAAATATAACTCTTATTTTGTTTTAAGTATTTACGAATATGTTCATGAGGAAGTACTTTATCATATTAGAGGGGTAACCAACATGTTTTCGATTTTTATTCACGGCGGCCATCTTGAATTCAAAATTGACATCATTTTTCTCAATCTTTGAGATTGAAAAACTGTCCTAACCAATTTCAACGCTTTATATGTCAATAAAACTGTTTGAATTATTATTAAATGATATGTATTTATATTGTATGTTTCTCTTTAAACCTGTATCTAGTTTTTAGAGAATAAAGTATCTATCTATTTACAGGTCAAGCCAGCTTTGTAATGCTTACATCTACCAGAACAAGTTTTTTTTGCAGACACATTTGTGTAACTCCTGACAATATGCAGCAATTGCTGCTAATTGTGTCCAATGAGGAATCCACATTCCATCTGCGTTTTCCTTAACCTATTCCCTATCACCAGGACTAGGTAGATGTTGATCATGAATGACTGCCTGTCCCCATACATGGACACCATGGTATGAAGCTCGTTTTGGTATGTTCAAGCAGTGCAGCTCTAGTTGGTGGAAAAGTGTCATACTGTCTTTGTTTGCGTGCAAACAGTTCAAGTCTGGATTTGTTGATGTCAAATGACGTTGTAGTTCTGTCGTACATAACAAAAACAAATGCCTCTATTAACTCCATATCAGCGTCACTGACCAATTTAGGTTTCTTACTTAATCGTTTAAAAAAATCAGTTACATCATCAAATATTTCTCACGTCTGCCATGCTAATTCCTTCCCCTTTCCATGAAAAGCGGAGACCGTGTCACATCCAGTAAAAGCATGAAAAAATGGCAAAGCTTCGGATTAAGGACCAATAGTATGATTAATTGTGTGAATCAGAAGCCATATCAGGTATTTTCCTTTTCCAAAGGCAACCCAAATTTCTGTACTTGAAGTGTTTTGAAAAGAGACACCGCCAAACCACTACATCAGTGTCTGAGCTGATTTTCAGTGATTTCTTCCACCCCTTTTCAGCTGCCCCTTTTGATATGAACAAATATCCTTGTGTCTGCTTCCTCATGATTACACGGACGGAGAGCATCATGGTCATCATCATAATTTGTCATAAAAATTTCGACTTTTGTCACAAAAATAATTTTGTCAGATTGAAACGAGCAAGTTTTGTCGACAAAGAAATGAAACAATTCCGTTTTGTTTTCGTCGACTCGAAGGAAGCTTCACCAAGCTTTCGGAGTCTGAGTGGTGCCGACAACTTTTCTCCTGGATCCAGCACCCCTCGCTTTACGTGATCGTGCTTTAAGACTGTTTTCTATGTTAATATCATAGATAATATCAACTCTGGCATGTTTTGAAGTAAGCTGGTTAATGTACGAAAAAATCACATCTTTTGCGTATTTATCAAAAGTGTATGTTCCCCGCGGTGGTCTTGAATACACCATAGCCGCACCATCAACTACCATGTCTGTCTGAGGTTCTTCTCTTGGTAAATCTCCCTTAGGTTCTAGGATTTCCATTAGCTGTGATTTGACGCCAATATTGATTTTTCCATTTTGAGATAAAGATGGAGAAAATTTCTAATTTTCGTTGCTGAAAAACTCTTCCAAGTCGCATTGTCTACTTTGACAGGATATGAAAAGCCTTGAAAACAAACTGCAGTCTTCTCCGGCGAGGTTGAGCTTGCTTTTAGTTTCACATGAATTTTTCTATGGTTGGCGACTTAACAACAGAAACTTATTTTTCTTGATAGCCTCATAGATGATTGCCGTGTTCTTCATTCTGTTTCGAAAGTCAGAATACTGATTGCATCCAATTTGTTTAAATTGTGACAGTTTCCCTGTGTCTGCTTGTTCAATATTCTAACATCACCCCTAGTTTTTGGTGGGGATCGTGTTGTTTATTCTTTAGTTTTTTATGTTGTGTCATTTGTAGTATTGTTTGTCTTTTTGTCTATTTCATTTTTAGCCATGGCGTTGTCAGTTTGTTTTACATATATGAGTTTGACTGTCCCTTTGGTATCTTTCGTCCCTCTTTTACTGTCTATCTTGTAAAAAATCTTCAGAGTCCTCAAGAAATGGATTTCCATAATCATTCATGACAGTCTTAAGGACTTAGGTGGTATGGGAGTCTAAAATAAAAATGATAGAATTTGTTCATACTTTGTCAAAATGTAGTATCTATTGATACATGCTCAAAAATGTTATAAAAATGATAGGTCACCGCGCATTTTCTCAAGCTACAGGTTGTGACAAAATGACAAATTTTGTATGGATTATACAGGAAAAAGCACCATTTTGTGAATAGAAACTAAACAAAATGATAGAATCGTATAATAAATTAGAAAAAGATAGCTTTCAGACAATGCTTTTAGAATATCAAAAGAAAAGATAGGGTCACCGTACTTTTTTTCCGGCTAAAAGACAAAATAGGAAAATTTCATGTAGAGTCCTTCAGAAAATGCACTGTTTTAGAGTTACCTCCCCTTAAAATGCCAATTTGAAAATATTCAAAAAACAACCAAAAATAATCTACACTTCTAAAAATTTAATATTTCTAAGTTATATTTTTATAAATTGGTTCTTTTAAACGAAAATTCACATTAAATATTGCATTCCTGCATCAAATTTTGCTAACTTGATAGAAAATATGGACCTTAGATTCTCTGTTTTTATACAATCCAAGATGGCGAAAGACACCCATACCACCTTAAGACTTCTCACCTTGTCAATGAAATCGTTTTGCATAGACATAGAATTGTCATGATGTTTGTCATCTGTGTTCTTTCTTTTACATGTTCTAGAAGAATATTCCTCGAACTGGTTTATCAGTCTACTGATTTCTGGCCCGGTCATCGTCCTTTAACAATAGCGTTATTCTGTTCATGACCCTGGTCTAGCGTCATGTTTGAGAAAACACGATTTGATTTTTTAACGGTGGACTGCCCTTTAATAAATTTTCTGTAAATATCTGTTTTTGTTTTATTTCTAATGAAGCCAGATCGCGAAGATGAACAGGAAGCAATCTAGCATCGTTGATATGATCTATTCTAAAAACAAAAGTATGGGATCAAGGAACACAACGTTTGTTTATAAAGCTCAAAATCCGCTTCTCGTAATGATCGAATGTACGAAAAAACCTACAGCTGAAAACCAAGAACCGAAGATCAAAACTCAGAATGAGGTCTACCTACTGTTCTTTCTTCATATCATTGTATGAAATTGTCAAATTCTATTGATTAATCAGGATCTTCGTTATTAGAATACACATGCCTGACAACCACTAGTCAGCTTTGCCAACAGTTATTTATTATCCTGAAAAGCTGTTGCACAATCCACTAGTCGTTGGTTTAGTTTAATTGTCATTGCCTGTCTCAAGACAGATAAAGGTGACTCTTTATCAAAAATGAAACATTTATGCACATTTTCAACTGGATCTTGTTGTTGATCTTTAGAACAAGGAGTACACCTAAAAAGTTTAGGAGACGTACAATCACTAGAACTTCCAGATGGTATCAGTGACATATTGCGTTTCTAGGCTCTTTCAAGTTTAGTATTATTGAACTTTATCCTGCACACATTATGGTACTTGGCATTTTCTTTTTTCATTGTGCTTTCAATACACTCTCCGTGGTGTAATCGCCGAATATCAAGAGGAATAAGGAGGGCATTTTGTTCATGAAAGAGAGGGATATTTTACCTAACGTTGTATATCCTTTGTCTGACGATTTCAGTAGGTCTGTTGTGACATCCTGACACAAACAACATTTTGACCAATCAGTTTCCAAACTATCTGCTGAAGAAGCTGATAAGCCTAAGTAACTATGATATAAAGAAAAGTAATCAACAATGAACTTATAGAACAATATCGCAAATATTATCTGAGCAATCAATAAATGCAACAGCAAACAAGAACCTAGTGAAGCTAATCAACATTTAGAAAAATGCATGAAGAGTGTGTGTCGGTAACATGAATAAATTTACGCAATAGAGAGAAACTTCACAGGTGACATTCAAGAATTGTATAAAATTCAAGATTACTTTTCTTACTAGCTATTTGATATATTATCAACATTATTATTATAGAATTGTGTTCTAAATACGAATAGAATTCCTGCAAATAAATATCCTATCAGAATAGCAAATAAAACTTCGTCTCTAAAAATATGAACGTTGGATAGACAAATACCGAGCCACGTCCCATAACAATGAGAACACACACTCTCAAAAAGGTTAACTAGAATAAAATTGCGCCCTTTTATGGCCTATAACCTATCAGCCCTAATGTAGCAATCGAAGATTAGTCGAAGATTTGTGGAATATAACAACTGACGTTATTCGGGTTATGAAATAGTCATATATTCGGGATATTCATAAAACCAGGAGTATGTTAACGATCGATATTTGACCGAAAGTGATATGGGCCATAAATATGATGTCTTCTCCCTGTGAAGACGTCATTTCGAAAATCCAAGATGTCCGCCACGATCGGGTGATTGTTTTTCGTGGCTACCCCCCTAAACTTAAAGGGATGTTTTACAAAGATTCAGGCCTGTATCACCATTTGCATGATTTGTGCGGTAAGCTGCTTAACTATATCAGGGTATACCTTGATTGTTATAAGCATCTAATTGTGTTTCACACATAAAATGCTGTATCTTGTTATTAACACATGGAACATCATTCCAGCTCTGTTTATTATGGATACTGTTCAGTATGATTGCTGTACATTGTTCGTCTCCAAAACCATCTGGTTGAGAAACACCTTTTTTAACGTTGTTAGACCTTAAACAGAAATAACAAATGAATAAATCAGTATTGGGAAATGTGTATAAAAGAAAAATTGTTATTTCACAGAAAACACTCACTCCCTTCCATCATAGATTGCGGAATTTCTTTTTGTAATATTCCTCGGAGTTCGGTATTTTTATTATTTTTCTTTTTAGATAACAAGCTTTAGAGCTGGTATTCAAATGCATTAAATTTATCTAATAGGGCAGACAATTAACCATTACTTTAAACAAAATCCTCTGTTGCGCTTACAAAATTACTAACGCTGTTCCCACTTCCTCGTAAGTTAAGAATTGGTTCTTCAGATTTATGGGATATTTGCTGCTTTACACACGATTATTTCTCCCGCTGAATCTATTGACTAATGAGAATTGTCGTCTCATTTGATTTTAAATTAATCTATATTGAACTACATATGACTTCATTTCACAGATTTCTCATATCATATTTTTTTAATCTACGATTTAGTTTTTATTGCTTGTTTCTAACGATAAAAAGTTCTGTTATTACATTACCAGGATGTATAAATTAATGGTTCACCATTTAACCATTGGTAATCTGAAAACTTGTAACCTTTATTCTTTTTAACCAAACCTGAAATAAATGATAAAGTAGAACAAACTATTATTGAAAAAAATTTGTACATAATGTAAATATAATAACATTATGTTATGGCATATATAAAATCTATACCAATATCACGACGCAATTTATATTTTAAATGTGCAATACCTGGTCTTTGTTTGATCAAGTAAGCTGTGTTTATTTGACCATAATTTTGTTGGTTAGCAAGTATACTCGTGAATGAAGGAAGATAGCAAAGGGACATTTAAATTTGATTGTCAAATTTAACTGACAACGCCATGACCAAAGAACGAAACAACGACTTAAAAACGAAGAACAAGACATAACTTGAACTTCTTTGTTACTGAATATCAACAAAATCCAGGATGATCCCAAATGCTACGGAAGGTGATATTAGTTTTGATCATGTTCCAAAAGCATAAACAAAAAAATATTTGAAATTATGTGAAACAAACTTCATAGTTTACATTTTATAGTCGAACTAGATGTGATTTGCCAAGGAAAATAAACCTGCCTATAAAAACTTTGTCAGAAACTCTTGTTTCAGATGTAGTAAGTAGTTGATGGACAAAAGTCATTTCTTCCTCCGAGTTGATACTGACAAGATGACCACTCTCTTTTACACATGCCATTTCCGCCTTTTGCTGATTCGGATCTTTATTGTAAAACAGCTTATAACAACTTGTTCTAAAGTTGAACCATGTTGTTGGACAGTCTTAAATAAAGAAAAATATACATGTTTTGCAATAGTTCTTCTTTTTAACCGTTTCTGTTGAGCTTAACTTTTAGGCCCGGGTCATCGTTGAAAACATGAAACTTGATTTAAATTTTGTACAGAGAGTGACATTAATCAACTGATACAATAAAGTTTGTGATAGCCGTATTTAGCAAAATTTCCAGAAACTGAAAAAAGTGAACAACCGAAAGGACAAGGTTTTGAATTAAGGAGCGTCTGATATGCGGACGAAGTTCCCAAAAACAGTAGAAATTCAATAAAAAAAAAATTCGGGAAAATTTCCCGAATTTTTCATTGTACTTATGAACTCAAAATCGTTCAATTTTATTTATGTCATGTTTTGAAATCCAGGACCTGCGCAGAAATCTACAATGTACTTTTTTTTTCCGGTCTCATTTGTATGAATCTTTCAGTAAAATATAAATATTAATCAGTCTAGTATAAATAGGATGGAACGCAATACCAATTTCATTTTTGATAACTCCGGTCTTGATATAAAAAAAAAGTTACCTGATAATAGCGTTTCTTTGTGTACATTGCCAATGACGTCATATCTTAAATAACGTCACCACTAAAATCCATAACAACAGAACCAAAATCGGAAACGTTACGGTTTTCCGTTTCTTTTTTTTAACCGTATTTAGGACCATTTAGGTTACCACAAAAATATGCACACAGACTTCGTCCCCATTTACAGGTAATGCCTGCCTCATATTAACCGAAAGAGTATAAGTAGAGGCTTATGTTTTTTTATTAATCTTACCGGAAACACTAGAAATGGTTTTAATGACCGCATCGTGTATCGTATATAAACCAAGAAATCCCCTTCCGTTTAAGTCATTTCCAACACGGAATTCTAAATCCATCTTATGCCAACTTGATATCAAACTTATATGTGGCATTGTAGCCTTGGTGAATCGTCCAAGAGATTCTGATCGGTTTCCCTTGAGATCAAGGTCAAACACTTCCACATACGAATCAACCAGTGATACGATGTTCACATCAAGTTCTATGAACTGCAACTCGATATATTGTCCATACTGACCTCTTATTTCCCACATATTTCTATCCGATGCTGTATACAACGATGGATATAAATAAGATGCTATATATGCCTTTTTCGCAATGCATGTTGCATACTTTGTGGCGTTCACTCCGCACCCAGGGTAGTCTGAAATTGATTTTGAGTTTGATTTTAAATGGAAAATTAAGTCTTTATAAAAATAAATGGCTATACAAGGATTTATTTAAGCTGCCGTGTATGACAGTTGGATTTCTTCAAGTATTCGTATTTTAATAAATACGTTTGGAAAAAATAATGCCGTATCCAAATAAAATTGAAAACTGTGTGCACAGTAGATTGTAAAATATAAAAAAAACGTTCCTCTTTTCGTTTTATTGATGATAATCGTACATGACACATTATTGTTAATTTTGCCAAAAGGCTAAGTATATTTGACACGTGAATGAGTGTCAGATTTATGTATTTTACATTTACATTAAAAAAAAATTTGGTCTTTTATATTCTTATTTTGAGTCATTTATTAATTGATGTCCAGTTCGCTAAGAAAAATATATTCATAAATATTAATTCAACGACCAAAAATATCAGTTTTGTTTTTAAATTAGACTTAGAAAATAGTATAAGATTAATTGACCTTTCAGTAGTTTTGTGTATATCTATCATGAGGACATTGACCTTACATTGTTGTCATTGATGTTATTATGCAGCCAAACATTGCAACCATAATTTCACTAAATTGTTTATACAAAAACAAAACGCATTGTCCATCCCGAAACGAACCTCAGTTTGTGACAGAAAGGGGTGTTACATGAATAAGAAATGAAATAATCATTAGATGAAGACAAGAGAAAGTGTTTTGACTGCAGTAAAAAGAAGAAAAAGTGTCAACACTATTGTATTCTATATTAATTTCACAGCCAGCAATTGACTTTCAAAAGGTTAGTAGAGTTCGTTCAATATTTAAAACTTAGATGATTGAGATTAGTATCTGTAAGAGCCTTTTCAAATATTTTGTTCTCATATGTAACTTTAATGCTTTAAGCCTTACAAAATAACCTGTTGGTGGTCCAACCTTTATTGTACTGTATATTTTATTATTGAATTAATGGTTTTGAATATGGCTCTCTTTAAAACAGAATAAAATTGGAGTTCATGTCGTTAGTAAATAAAAGCAACAATAAATTTCACATAAAATTTTACCGATTGATTCAATCTTTAGCTGGTACATTAAGTTTTCTGACAAGGTGTATGTAAAACACGATATGAAATTTATTTTGATGCTATCTCCAGTTGCCATGAACGACGCATATCTGTATCGATGTTGGTTGTCTCTTGTAATTTTAATCTCCATCCCTGTTCCCATGTCTATAGATAATGTGTCTTTACAAGAACTGTAGTGCATATATGAATGGCCACTCTGTTAAGGGAAAAAAATCAATTATACCGTTATGGTTGTCATTATAGGAACTGCGAGCTGCTTTTTTAAATCACAATGGTACAACTCCATTATGGACGTTGAAATTTTCATATTATTTTAAAAAGTTTTAATGCCTTTGACTATTTGAAATAAAGTACATCAGCCATCAACCGTTCTTTTATTTAAACTCTTTTGGAAAGTGTATATGTTTGATTTCTTTTCCATATCTATGATATTGCGGATGTTAATCCATTGCTCTTTTTTTAATTCACAGTAGTGGCATGATCGTCATTTTGCAAAAAATCTACTGTAATTAGTATATGGCAGCGCGGTGAGAATTATTTCGTATCGTGTTGAATGCATTACTTTCTCATTGAGAGTAAGAACAACACATAGGTGAAGTTCCATGCCTTTTTGTGTTTTCCCTGTACATACTGGTATACTGATTTTTGATCAGGTATGGATATCCCATATTCTTCCTTTTCTGTTATATATCAAAACCATCGAACTTAATTTGCTGCAAACTTTCGCATCAGAGTCAACTTACTTGTTGCAGCGTTGTTTTGGTTTCAGTTTTGGCAAAAGATGCATATAATATGGTTAACTTCAAGTACGTTCTCGGATTGCTATTCAATGTTGTATGTTGATTTATTCCCTTTGGATAATTGGATGGAAACATTGTTGAGAATATATTATCAGTATGTCCTGGTAAAGAAGGAAATTGTGTCTTTTCAATCAACTGAATCCCTGGTCTAAAAAAGCTGTCTGAAAATTGTTAAAAGATTTAAACATGCACTATTGTAGAAGAAGAAGAAGAAGAAGAAGAAGAAGAAGAAGAAGAAGAAGAAGAAGAAGAAGAAGAAGAAGAAGAAGAAGAAGAAGAAGAAGAAGAAGAAGAAGAAGAAGAAGAAGAAGAAGTTATGATGTTTTTGTATTTTGTGGTAGGCATTTGAATTTCAAAATCCCTTTTGTATAAACATTTATGATCATTATAACATAGTATATGTGTACTTGTGTCTGTCTTTTTAGTTGTTATTTGTGTTTATTTTGTTATATATTTGTAACATAGTATTCAATGGTATATGACACATGTAATTGATATTTGTTATATAGAGATTAAACATCATTATCCTTACCTGAGAAACAAAGTCTCTCGGATGATATTTTATCTTTAAATTCATTTCTTTTCCAAAGATTTTGGTAGTGTCTATTTGTGCTACTTATATTATAATAACAGCAGTTGTTTCTAGATTCCTGATAAACATTTCCAATATATCCGTTATCTATAGTCAGCTGTCGGCATGCATCAAACGTCATACTTGATTTATCACATACATCGTGCAATTTAATCTGTAGGATTCGTGTTATATGTCGAACAGACGCAAATCCCATGTCAATGCTTCTCTTCGGTTGACGGAAGAGACTAGCTTCTGATTGTTTACACCTTATATTACGAGAAGCTGTAGTAAATAAAAAAGTCGGTACTTGTTGTTATCATATTGTGTAACGTATAGTATAAGTCTTTGTCTGTATCAGTTAATATAAAAAATGTTTCTTTCTTTGAATTAAAATTGTGTGTTAATTTTTTTTTATAAATTTCTTCAAATTTTTACATTGAACTGTTGAAATTTCAGTAAATCACTGAGTAATATATTCGAAAATTGCACCTGTAGCCACATTTTGCCTTGATTCATTTTTGTCTGAATACCAGATTTTTTTTACAAAATTTGGCAATATTGATGGTTCTTCATGGGCAGGCAAGAAAATATCAGAAACGATGCAGGAATTTTTTTTAATATTATGTTTTATGATTATATTGTTAACATAATCTTAATGTTATTATTTTACATCAAAATCATAAACTCACTTAGGAATAGATTTCAATACAAACTAATCAGTGGTTTTTGGCTATTATACCTTTTTTCTTTGACGCCTTACATCGACGTCATAACGACGAACTCATATTTTCAGTTAGACTTTGAGAGGGAATGTACTGCTTTATTTGCACGTTTAGGTGATTTATCCCAAAGATGCTTCTTTTTGGGAGGATAACATATATTTTTGAACCAAACTGGGTGACATGACAGACTAGAATTTTAGGATAAAAAAAAACAAAGGAGGCGGTTATTCGGGTCTTGCAAATTTTAACGAGTTTGGTGCCAAAACTATTTTATAATCTTCTAAAACGAAATCAGTTAAACGTTTTGAAAAAAGCATTCGACTAGTTCCCGCCTCGAATGGACTTGTAACTTTCTTTTTTAATTACTATAGGGATTAATTGGACATATATTGCACAAACAGACACAAAAAAAGTAAGAATTTGTATATTTGCAAAACAAAAACAGCCTTCAATAAAAATAGTATGGCTAAATTGGGTCTCAAAGATGAGAGCAAAATATGCTTTCAAAGTCCAACCGAAAATGGTGGTTTCAGCATTATGACGTCGCAGGGAGTCATCAAAGCAAAAATCAAAAATAGCCTAACAAGACGTCATAATTATTTGGACTATTTTGACAGGTTTTAATTATCAATCGTTAAACGTATCTACTGCATCGTGTGAACTTGGGCACTTGCCATTGCATATTTTCAGAAAATTTAAAATCCTTAAATATTGGATTCATATTCATGATATTGTAACTATTAATAAACCTAATATTGTATATAAAATTTATAAACTTTTTTTACGAAGATGCAAACAATGGTAAAATTGATTGATTAAAAAGATTGTTATGTAACCTTGGATTTTATTATGTATGGATTTCACAAGATACTAGTAAATTATCATTTGATTGTATAAAAACACATTTTAAAGATCATTTTTACAAAGCTGGAATACAGCTTTAGAAGAATGTAGCAAACTTTGTATTTATAAACGATTTAAACAAGTATTTGGTTTTGAAAAAAAACTTTTCATTGTAATGTATCTATATTCACAAAACTACGTAGCGGCACACTAAGATTAAATGTTGAAGTTGGTCGCTATCTAAATACTCAGAAAGAGAAAAAAAAAGAGAAAACAGAATTTGTATATGTTGCAATATGAATGTTTTTAAGGACGTTTATCATTTTGTTTTATCATGTCAGCGTATAGATCTGTGCGTATATAATGTTTGCCTCTATTCTACTGTTCTTTGCCAAATCGGCAGAGGTTAGATAATTTATTACAAGCTCATTCTAAATCTCTGACAGTAAAACTATGTAACTATTTAAATGCAGTTTGGAAAATTATATTACATATATTGTCATAATATTATTGTTTACTCTGTAACTACTGTTCTTTGCTGTGTTTTGTTTTTCCTATCGTTTGCCATATCATGTATATGCTTCTTGCAAACAAAGTTATCATTCATTCATTCATCTTATATATTGATGTATAGGTTTTTCAATGCATGTAAGTTTATATGAGAATGTCTGCCAAAAAAAAAAGCGATGACATTTTAGTAATTTTATAAAATAGATTTCTTTTCATTCTTATGTTTTAGGATATTGTAGTTTCATAACAGTTCTTAGTTACACCTTGTTCGATCATTTCACTACACATTGATTTATTTCTAATTTTCTTATTTTCTTAAATGAAGAAAATAAAAAGTAGATACTTATATCTCTTGTTATATGTAGCAATATGTTACATTATCAGGTAAAACTAAATGCTATATTGTGCCATGAAATGCATGACTTATATGCACTTTTTCCAATGTAATGCATCACATTGAAAAAAACAATGGGCTTACTTTAGGAAATGATATGCATTACAGGATATTATAATTAAAAAAATCATTACCCCATGATTGTTAAAAAAAAACTAAACATCTTTCAAATACAAAACCGGTCTTAATGACAATACTGACATGATTATTGTCACTTTTTAACGTTATTTTTGCTCACCATCATAAACAAAAATGAGCGTTATAGTTGGGTTATACATTGTGTCTATTTACTCGCCTCAGGATTTCAAGTGCTTCTTGTTCTACTTTTTCGTTCTTTGTATATTGAAATTTCGTATAAAATATGTTTTATGAGATAAAAGTACATGTAAAAAAATTTTATTTCATTTTTGTATAGATAGGTTTTACCATATACTGGGCATCCAATGAGTTCTGCTTTGAAACAAGCACTTTCTTCACTAGGCTCTATGACTTTGATCTTTATATATCTTGTAAGTATTTTATGCAAAAACAGAAATTTTTGTAGAATGTAAACATCTTGGATAGTATTGATAGTGAAAATCTGAAAACAAAAATATAAGTTTATATTATATATTATATTCTGCCTAACAAGCAATCTATTTTCATTGATAAGCAAAAAATCAATGAAGAGTAAAACCTATTAAATCAAGATTTCCAAATGGTGAAGTTGAAATCGTCTCTTTAAATTTTAAGGACGCCATCACGAGTTCGTTGACCGTTATCAAATAACCGTTTCACAAATGATATCGGACATGTTCCTAACGTCGTCACTACAATCCCCCTCCCTTTCATAAATGTGACCTTCCGAATTAGGCCGTGTTCACGACAAATGTCATGTACAGTAAACATGTTTACATTTACTTTAAAGTGATGTAAACACATCGTTCTAGTGTATTGACTATTATTCTTTCTACAGTTAAAGATGGGCTTCACAAATATTGTGAGGAGATATATTCTACCAGGGGTGTTAACCAGATGTGGATTCTCAAAAATTCGAAAGATCTACTGCTTAACCTTTGATCACAATCTTTGCAATTTTGCAGGAACATAAACACTTTTTCTACGCTATATACTAGTATTCCCCATGCTCAGTTGAAAGATCGTCTTCACCATCTCATAAAACAGAGCTTTTTGTATAAAATTTGGGAATCGTAGATACATATTTCTTGTTTTTGCTTACAATAATTCATATTTTGTGAAGAATCACACTGAATCTTCCAGAAATAAACTGAAGATGATATAATTAAAATGCTGGACTTTTTGATCGACAATATATTTGTTGAGTTTGGAGGATTTATATTTCAACAGAAAGTCGGTATTTCAATGGATAGTAATTGTGCACCCCTGCTGGCTGATTTGTTTTTGTACTCGTATGAAGCAGAATTTATTCAGAACCTTCTAAAAGACAAAAAGAAAAAGCACTTTGCGAAATTCTTTAATTTTACTTTCCGATATATTGATGTTGATCTATTGAATAACCCATACTTCAGACAATACTTACATCTCATATATCCCAATGAACTTGAAATTAAGGATGCTACTGATACAAGAAGGACTGCTTTATACCTTGATATTTTCCTCAATATTGGCGTAGATGAACGACTTCACACTAAAATCTATGATAAACGGGACGATTTCAACTTCCCAATTATCAATTTCCCATTTCTCAGCAGTAACATACCCTCTGCCCCTTCGTATGGTGTTTACATATCACAATTGGTACGTTATTCACGTGCTTGTTCACAAACACAGGAGTGTGTTCCTTACGCAGAAACTGCTCCAACAAAGTTATGAGGAGGACAGATTAAAATCTTATGTTATGGACACCATCACGAATTGGTGGATCCATACGATGTGTCTTTAACTAAACTAGCTAAAGACATTTTTACCACATGGTAAATTGTGGTTTGTCATTATGTCGTCTAATCTTTTAATTACCAAACGTGACTTATCCCATTGTGACTGTTTTGCTGAATGTACATGTGAATTCGCATTACTATAAGACGTGTTACGGTACTTGTCTATCCCAAATTCATGTCTTTAGTTTAAATGTTTAATGTTATATTTGTAATTATCATCGGATTTTGTCAAATGTGTTGACGTCTTTTTTTTTTTTTTGTATTTATGTGTTACGAAAAGAAAAAATAATCACCACCTTTATTAATTATATTTAATTTTGTACGATAATTTACTTTTGAAGTTGGATTCATAACAAACTGGACACATATATATATATTATAGTTAATTGCTATTAATAAGTATTGCAATATGCATTGTGTTTAAATGTAATATCAGTATTTAGTTCTAATATAATCTTAAATCAATCCTAAATCTATCTTACTTTTGAATTATAGTTTTTTTATATGGTACGTCACGCTGTTTCTAAATTTCATAAATTCAAATGTGGCATAATGTTAGTGCCTTTTCGCCATCGTATGTGACGTCATTTTTATTATTAATAGCGTTTAGGCCTGGACTGAGTATATCTCTTTCATATTCATTTGATAAAATTTACTGTTTGCAATAGTATTAATTGTTCTAAATAATAAGGATGTTTTATCCCAAGTATAAAAACAACGCCGTATTTGGCACAACTTTTTTCAACTTTTGATCTTCAGTGCTGTACAATTTTGTACTTTTATCACTTTCGATCTTTTACATCTGGGCGTCACTGGTGAGTCTTGTGTGGACGAGGCGCGTTTTTGGCGTATTGAATTTTAAACCTGATGCATTTTGTTATCTATTAGTCATGTGTTTCTTTGTCTAATATGTTCTCCTATTTATTTGTATTGTAGTCCTGTAATATTATGTTGTCATTTCAATGTTATATTTAACTTTGCCATTAAAGTGCGAGTTTGGCATGCCACAAAACCAGGTTCAACTCACTTTTTTTATTCACCCTTAAAAAAATGTCCTGTACCAAGTCAGGAAGATAGCCATTGCTATATTAGTGTTCGTTTCTGTGTGTGTTGCGTTTTAACGTTGTGTCGTGTGTTTTCTCTTATTTTTGAGATATTAAGATAAGACGTGGCACGGTACTTGTCAATCCCAAATTCATGTATTTGGTTTTGATGTTATATTTGTTATTCTAGTGGGATTTTGTCTGATGCTTGGTTCGTTTCTGTGTGTGTTGCGTTTCGGTGTTGTGTCGTTGTTCTCCTCTTACATTTAATGCGTTTCCCTCGGTTTTAGTTTGTTACCCCGATTTTGTTTTTTGTCCATAGATCTATGAGTTTTGAACAGCGGTATATACTGTTGCCTTTATTTATGTACACTGGTTTCACATTAAATTTGTTCCCATCTATAAACCTTGTGTAATTACCTGTACTTAAGATTTGTTACACTTGTAAACTATATGTCATTTAAATGTTCATAACGTAGTTCTAACCGATTGCAAATTTTTCGGACAATTGTTCTATTAGTTAGGGAACCACCATCAGACTTCAA
Organism: Mytilus trossulus; assembly: GCF_036588685.1. Lineage (NCBI taxonomy): Eukaryota > Metazoa > Mollusca > Bivalvia > Mytilida > Mytilidae > Mytilus > Mytilus trossulus. The sequence goes on from NC_086380.1 coordinate 15,080,188, forward strand.
AACGGGCGGGGTGATGGATTTTTTCTTGAAAAAATATTCTGATTCCGAATTTGATAACAAACTATCTCGTCATAGAGATGATAAAAATAATATTCTGAATCCAGAGTTTCCCGATACATTACAGTGTTAAATATTGAAAAAAAAATATATTTGAGAAATCGAAAAAAATGAATAAAAACGTTCGTGCGAAAAAAATATTGACTAAAAATATACACCACTCCCCCATTGTTTGAAGTTAAGTGGTTGCTCCTTTGTGAAAGCCATTTTGACGATGTCTCGATTACGCACTAAAACAGTAGACTGTAGCAGCGCGTTTATAGACACGTAACAAGAATAAGATGTTGAGCTATTTACCGGATTTGATATAACATAAGCAACACGACGTGTGCCAATTTTGGACCAGGATCTGCTTACCCTTCCGGAGCACCTGAGATCACCCCTAGTTTTTGGTGGGGTTCGTGTTGTTTATTCTTTGGTTTTCTATGTTGTGTCATATGTACTATTGTTTGTTTGTTTGTCTTTTTCATTTTTAGCAATGGAGTTGTCAGTTTATTTAGATTAATGAGTTTGAACGTCCCTTTGGTATCTTTCTTCCCTCTTTGAAGGATCACTATATTTTTTTATGTTTTTTTTTTGGTCAAATGGCAATTATTCTCCAAAAAGTATTTAGCAAAGAGAGATGTTTATAAAATTGAGAATGGAAATGGGGATGTGTCAAAGAGACAACAGCCCGACCGTAAATAAAAAACAACAGCAAAAGGTCACCAACAGGTCTTTAATGTAGCGAGAAATTCCCGCACCCGGAGGCGTCCTTTAGCTGGCCCCTAAACAAATATATACTAGTTAAGTGAAAATGAACGCCATACTTATTTCTAAATTGTACACAAGAAACTAAAATTAAAATGATACAAGACTAACTAAGGCCAAAGGCTCCTGACGTGGGACTGGCGTAGCAATGCGCGGGTTTAAACATGTTTGTGAGATCTCAACCCTCCCCTTTACCTCTAGCCAATGTAGAAAAGTAAACACATAACAATATGCACAATTCAGTTCAAGAGAAGTCCGAGTCTGATGTCAGATGATGTAACCAAAGAAAATAAACAAAATGACAATAATACATAAATAACAACAGACTACTAGCAGTTAACTGACATGCCAGCTACAGACTTCAATTAAAATGACTGAAAGATTATGATTTCATCATATGAGCATCAGGCACAATCCTTCCCGTTAGGGGTTTAGTATCATACCATCATAACATATACTTGGGAACATAACCCGTGTCATGCCAACAACTGGTTTTTGAGTTAATGTGTTTAGTTCCGACAAACAGACCCTATAAGTGAATCAATATTACCGCCAAAATATGCAATCTTTAATGACCTGACAAGAGTATCGTAACTATATCCCTTCTTAATAAGTCGATTCAAAGGTTATGTTAGTTTCTGAGGTGAATACTGACACCTTTTTGCTTTATAAAGAATATTTCCATAACAAATTGGATGAAATACCTGAACGTATAAGAAGTCTGCATGTTGAGCTATATTTACCAATGATGTCCGTATACCGATGATAAGATTTAGTAAATATTTTGACTAGTTTGTGATATGGTGTAATAACTTTTCAGTAATACATAAATTTCTCTCGTTAAAATCTAAAATATTGTTACATACACGAGCGAATCGTTCAATTTGAGATATATAAACACCGTAAGATGGCGACAAGAGAACGTCACCATCTAAAAATGGATAATTAACGATAGGAAATGCAAAAATCATTTCTTTTATCATAAATTTTAGTATTTAGCATTCCGTTAGTGATATAAATATCAAGATCGAGGAAAGGGCAGTGGTCTTTGTTAGTATAAGCTTTATTTAAATTAAGTTCAACAGGATAAATTTCTTTAATATATATACATAAGTCGTCATTATTGAGAGCCAAAATATCATCCAAATATCTAAAAGTATTATTAAATTCGTGTATCAGATGTTGTTTGGATGGGTCTTTGCTTATTTTTGTCATAAATTGTAACTCATAGCAGTACAGAAACATGTCCGCAATGAGTGGTGCACAGTTAGTCCCCATTGGAATTTCGATAACCTGATGATATACGGAATCCCCAAAGCGAACAAAAATGTTATCTAGTAAAAATTCCAGGGCATATATAGTATCAAAGCATGTCCATTGACATAGTTTTTTTGTTTGTTTATTGCTACTGAAAAATGAGCTAAAAGAGATTGAACATATATATTCACATTCTTACTTTTTAAATGCCCATTTAATTAGGTGTGTGAATTTTTTCTTCATGAGAATGCAAGGCAATGCGGTATACAGGGTAGAAAAATCAAAACTTGGAACAGATTCAAAATCACCAATATAAGCATGCAATTTATCCAGTACTTCCAACGAGTTTATGTTTTTTTTCTCTAAGAGTATTTTAACGGATCTGAAATACTAGAAAAAAACAAAGCAATTTACCTCACATTTTTTTTAATAATGCATTTATGATTAAATCCTTCTTTTAGTAAAGACCAATGGCAAATATTTCCGTGTACGTCCAGTCGATTCGGAAAAAACCTTTTCAAATAAATTATGCAAAGATGATTCGTTGAGTCTTGATTAGGGGTTTATAAAGCTACATAAAGATTTTCTTATAAGAAATAAATATATCATCTTTAGACAAATATTTCTGTAAAGAACTTTATAAATAATTACTACAACAATCAATTTTATTCAAAAATCATTCCTTCCTTTAGGTTAAGTTAGAGTAAATGGGCTATGTCACAGATTTCTGTAAAATTTGGCATAAAACTCTAGCTCGGTGAACTTCAACTGAAAATCGAAAAAATAATGCATTTATCTCAATTAACATTTGAAATATTACTGATTGATTTCTTAAAAAATGGGTGAACATTTGTATAGAAAGCACATAAAATTGGCGAAAACCCTTCTAAAATTTGTCTTAAAATCTCCAAATCTCAAATTCTACTCCATTGATTTTTCTTAAAAAACTATATGTTGTTGATTCATAAATTTCCGTTATAATGATGCAAAATAAAGATAGGGTTACCGACTTCGTTTTTACGGTATACATCATTCAAATTGCGTTCTTTGTGTGAAAAAATCCAACAAAACGTCGAAATAACCGTAAAGTTATCGCGTTGCAGGCCGTAAAACGTTGATTTTTGACGTTTTTCACTACCAACAAGGTAACAAATTGATTATTAGACAAAAAACGAAGTCGGTGACGCTATGATTATTTTATATCATTAAAACAGAAATGTATGTGTCAACACTATATAGTTTTTTAAGAAAAAACTATGGAGTAGAATAAGAGATTTTGCGATTTTAAGACAAATTTTAGAAGGTTTTTCGCCGATTGTCTGTGCTTTCTATACAAATATTCACCCATATTAAAAGAAATCAATCTGCAATTTTTCAGATAATAAAAGAGATAAATGTATTATTTTTTCGATTTTCAGTTGTAGTTCAACGAGCCAAGGTTATATGCAAATTTTTAGCAAAATCCGCGACATAGCCCATTTACTGTTCCTTGACCTTACATATACTTGATAAAATTAAGGTTCTAAATGGCTAGTTTTGTGTACACTTTACGTACACAAGGGCCAAAATTGACTATCGACTGCATGTAGACAAAACATGATTTAAACTACATGTAAACATTGAGTTTTATCAATGGGAACGTAATTGTGTTTAGTGTACGTGTGGATTACACTAACACAACACCGAGTTTACGTCAATGTGAACACGGCCTTAGACTATTTACCGGATTTCTTATACCAAAAGCAACACGAAGGGTGCAACATGTGGAACAGGAATTTCTTGCCTTTCCGGAAACCTGAGATCATCCCTAGTTTTTGGCGGGGTTAGTGTTGTTTATTCTTTATGTTTCTATGTTGTGTCATGTGTAGTGTTGTTTGTCTACTTGTCCTTTTTATTTCTAGCCATGGCGTTGTCAGTTTATTTTCGATTTTTAAGTTTGACTGTCCCTATGGTACCATTCGTCCAACGTTTATTTTTTAACCAATAATGTAAATCTCCCTTGTTTTATTTACAATTTTGATCGAACGAAAAGTACAATGTATACCAAGGGATTTTTATTCACAAGTTGTTTTCCTTTCTAAATGCAAGGCGTTAACATATAGTTCAGGCATATGGAATAAACAAAATCACTTCATAAAATGTTTGGAAATGATTAACGATTTAGTTGATTTAACATTATAACCCAAGTTTATCTACGTCGCGTTAAAATAATATTTTTATGTATACAAGTGTACATAGAAATAAACAAAATATGTTTACAAAAATCAGAAACCTTTTTCATCAATAAGAAATATATTTTCATAAATAAGAAATATTGTTTCATAAATAAGAAATATTGTTTCATAAAAAGTAGTAAATGTATATTGAAATAAAAACCCATGGACCAAAATCATTACATTTCTATAAAACAGAACACATGTGTTTATCATATCGCTAGTGACCAAATACGGTATATATGGGGTAAGTTAATTCTATATGGGGTGAGAGCAAAGTTCGAATCCATATGGAATTTACTCACCCCATATATACATTTTTATTCACTAACACATTGTGTAACGTATTTATATAACCGACTGTCTTAACGTGTGATATTTAGACTAGTGACCTATCAACATGAGCAAGTCTTCAATACGAACAACTTCCTTTTGTCATACAAAAACAGATGCCAACAATAACAACTTGTTAGCTTTAAATGTGTGTTAAGAATTCATTTACTCTTCATCATCAATTTCTTCGCCTGCAGAAACCTTTAAAAAAATTGAGAACCGTTTTGTTTTTATAAAGGGACGAAATAACACTACTGACCGTGTGTCAGAATAAACCCCGCCTCTCTACTAATCTAATATAAAATACACACGGTATCCACGCGGACGCTTTTAACCAATAATATCCCTAGAAATGTATAACAGGTAAGATAAATATATATAGTCGCCAATCGATAGGTGAATGTAAAGGCACCCGACAAAACTATATAACTTCTCAAAGGTTTGAATCATCAAAGATGTTTTCCCGTATTTACAATATTGTAATGTTTATTTGTATGTTAAGGTGAAAACGTATTCTATTTTTCTTTAAGATAGATACCGCCATCTTGGATTGTACAAACACAGTACAAATTCGGTCTAGTTATTTGCCTAAATCTGCAAATTTGGAGACAGAATTGCTACCCTTATCAAGACTCAAAGAATCATCTTTTCGTAATTTATTTGAAAAGGTCTTTCCGAATCGACTTGACGTACACGGAAATATTTCCCACTGGTCTTTACTCAAAGAAGGATTCAATCATGAGAAGGATTCAAAGATTTATGAGTTTTGAACAGCGGTATACTACTGTTGCCTTTATTTAGACTGTTGTTCTATATAAAGAAAACTTGTGATTTAATTGTTTTATACAACATATTTTAACAAATATCATTTATTTTGCATTTTTTTTTCAAATTAGCCATTTGAAGAGAGATAACTCTTTTAGTACAAAATTTAAACTGAGCTAATAGGGAAATTTTTCTTTTAACTTGTAGCAAGAAAAAAAGTTCGATGACACCATTTTTACTTTTATTTTCTTAAAACATATTATGAAACCTAGCTTCTTACCATTTATTTAAAAATTCTAATTCAAAGACTTTTTTTATTCACACTTATAAAATTCAGAATGGAAATGGGGAATGTGTCAAAGACACAACAACCCGACCAAATAAAAAAACAACAGCAGAAGGCCACCAACAAGTCTTCAATGTAGCGAGAAATTCCCGCACCCGGAGGCGTCCTTCAGCTGGCCCCTAAACAAATATATAGTAGTTCAGTGATAATGAACGCCATACTAATTTCCAAATTGTACACAAGAAACTAACCTTAAAATAATACAAGACTAACAAAGGTCAGAGGCTCCTGACTTGGGACAGGCGCAAAAATGCGGCGGGGTTAAACATGTTTGTGAGATCTCAACCCTCCCCCTATACCTCTAACCTATGTAGAAAAGTAAACGCATAACATTACGCACATTAAAATTCAGTTCAATAGAAGTCCGAGTCTGATGTCAAAAGATGTAACCAAAGAAAATAAACAAAATGACAATAATACATAAATAACAACAGACTACTAGCAGTTAACTGACATGCCAGCTCCAGACTTCAATTAAACTAACTGAAAGTTTATGATTTCATCATATGAACATCAGGCACAATCCTACCCGTTAGGGGTTTAGTATCATACCATCATAACATATATGAGAAGAACATAACCCGTGTCATGCCAACAACTGTTTTTAGAATAAATGTGTTTAGTTCCGACGCAAAGACCTTATCAGTGACTCAATATTAACGCCAAAATATGCAATCTTTAATGACTTGACAACAGTATCGTAATTATATCCCTTCTTAATAAGTCTATTCAAAGGTTTTGTAAGTTTCTGAGGTGAAAACTGACACCTTTGTGCTTTATAAAGAATATTTCCATAAAAAATTGGATGTGAAATACCTGAACGTATAAGAAGTCTGCATGTTGAGCTATATTTAAGAATGTGTTTTTTAATGAACAAACTAACCAAATTTTGGCGATTTTCAACGACTCATAGCTTGAAAAATAGCACGGTGATCCATACTTTTGATTACATTTTAAAATAAAAACCCATAGTAAATCTTCATCTTGGCAAATTATAAAAAAATTCTGTCTCAAAAAATATATACTTATGATCTACCTTAAATCTGCTTCGATTGTAAAAGTCATTATTTCATATGAACTAGACAGAATAATAACACATCTGATGGAGACACTGATAAGAAAATATACAAATGGAAGTACTTATGGAACGAAGACAAAAATGTATGTATTGATATGTTTTTGCAATCTAAAGAGATTGAGTTTCTGTAAATATACAGATGTGATTTGAGTGCCAATGAGACAATTCTCCATCAAAGTAACAATTTGTAATGGTTAAGCACTGATGTCAAAGCATGGTTTCAAAACAGAGCTTTGCCTCACACCTAACAGCAAGCTAGAAAGGGCCCCAAAACTTTATAACCATTCAAACTGAAAAAAAACAATGGTAAATCATCAATGAAAAAAAGAAAAACTTTTTAAGACTTATTTTGACCAGTTAAAACATAGGGAATGCCAAAATAAAAAAAAATGAGCATGATGCTGATTGTTTTACACATTAATAATTGACATTGAACAAATTAAGGAAATCCACATGTCGTTAAGAAGTGATACAGGTACCTTCATTACGACCTTATATTTAGACAAGCTAGATATCTGATTCAATTTTATTACCTTTGGATAAACACCATCTTCACCATACTGTATAAGACTATTTTCCTTAAGACCAAACTCTACCACAAACGAATGAATGAACATCATTTTCTTTCGATTCCATCCATGAAGTATTACTCCTTGAACTTCTGTAGGTACAATGAGATCTACCTAATTTTTTGAGACAAAGAATTGACAATCAGTATCATAAATGATACAAAACATTTAAAACCTTTACATCACAAGACTAAACTCATGATCTTTAATATAAACAACACATCAACTGCTTCTACTGGAGGAGCAGGAACTTCTTATTTTTTCGAGGTAATATGGTGACTACTTGATTGATCTTTAATTTTCACAGTTGAAACGTTATGATAGTTTATGTTCACACTATACAGACATCATATACAGGTGTGTGATTCTTACGCAGAAACTACTCCAACAAAGTAATGAGGCGGGAAGATAAAAAAATGACACTCCGTGTTGTTTTTCATTTACGTCGTCTGTTTTGTTAAATACCGGGGACAATGACCTATTCCCAAATATGACAGTTTTGCTGAATATGACTTCGTATTGCTTTAAGACGTACTTGTGTATCCAACATTGGTGTATTTAGTTTTGAAGTTGTTTTTGTAATAATTATTCTCGTCGGATATATATTGTTGAATTTCTTATGGTTTGTAGTTTATTATTCTATTTATTTATTTTTTCTATCCTCAAGTTAAAGTAAAATGTCCATTCTTGTAATTGTTATAGAATACATCAAATAACATAATTTCAAACGTTATCTTAAATTCTATCATTTTTTTTTTTAATTTACCTGTGACGTCACTTGTGTGGCGTTGAAACAGTCATGTGATGGAAAGTTCGTGGTTCTGTTTTGTTGTTTTTGTGTGCTGTCATAGTTTGCATTACGTGTTTGTTGCTATTCTGTAGTTAACATTTCGAAATGACTATTGTATTGTTTATTTGCGTATTTTTCTGTCCTAGATGTTCTTATATTAACGTGTACTGCATTCCTGTCATGTAGTGTTGTCATTTTAGTGGCATATTCAACATTGTCATAAAATCGTCAGGTTTTACTAGCCACAAAACAAGGTTCACTCATCATCTTTTTCTTAAAAGGGCCTGTACCAAGTCAGGAAATTTGCAATTCTTATCATATAGTTCGTTTCTGTGTGCGTTGAGTTGCATAGTATTTTTTTGGTTGCACTTCAGTGTTGTTTTGTTGTTGTCCCCTTATAGTTGATGTGTTTCACTCAGTTATAGTTTGTAACCCGGATTTGTTTTCTCTAAAATCGGTTTATGACTTTTAAAAATCGGAATACTATTGTATCCTTTATCTATTTCTTCAACGTCTTTTTTTCTGTTTTTTTTCTGTTTATGACTTTTAAAAATCGGTATACTTCTGTATCCTTTATCTATTTCTTCGACGTCTTTTTTCTGTTTTACATTTGCTGTGAAATGCATATCATAATTACTCACCCTGTCAAGACAATCAATATCAATTGTATTTTAGTTTAAACGATACACTCGGTTTGGATTTTCATCTTTGTAAGTTTCTTTTACATACAAAGTTTATATATATCTCCCAATTGATACGACATTGCCGGGCTTGTATTTCCTATCATGATTTCCTTAGGTTGCTGTTTACAAGGAAGCTTTTAAACCAAGAATTCTAAATGGTGAAGTTAAAATCTTTCCTTAGTAAATTTTACGGACGCCATCACATGTTTAATGACCGTTATAAAAACACGTTTCATAGATGATATCGTATATGTTCCTGTTGTCGAAACTACAATTAACTTCCATTTTCACCACGAGTGTGATCTACTAAATAAGACTATATACCGGGTTTTAAATAACATTAGCAATACGACGGGTGCCAGATGTTGAGCATGCTCTACTTTCCCTTTTTGTAGCATCTGAGATCACCCCTAGTTTCTGTTAAGGGTTCTCGTTGATTAGACTATTAGTTTATTATGTTGTGTCTTTGGACTATTATTTGTCTTTTTGTTTTTTTATATTTTTTTAAGTCATGAAGTTGTCAGTTTATTTTTGATTTACAAGTTTTACTGTTCCTTTGGTAACTGTCGCCTCTTCCTTTAATATTTTTATCGATAAACTGCTGTTGTCACGAATAAAATAAAATAAAAATAGAATATATATATAAGTACTGAAATTATTTGGAACCAATGAAATCTTTGTCTTGTAAACTAACCATTAACCACCTATCCATGTCTTCAGGTGATGAACACCAGCCCTCAGTTCCTTGCATTGCTCTGCTATGGTGAATGTCTTTATAGTTGGATGATGTCTCTATCTGGTAATCCTTAATGTCACCCGTTATCATTCCAAGGTTTCGCCCACAGCCTGTCGCTGACAATATTTTATATACATAGAACATTATTTCTATTTTTAAATACAACAGTTAGGTTAGATATAAAGTCTGCTCAAACTTCTAACATTTGTGAAAGGGGGATTTTTTTTATTTTTTTCAGTAGGGATAGTGTCACTATGATAGTATTCAGAGTAAAAGTAAAAAATTGCTAAGGAAAGTGCATGTTTTCCAAATCACAATGTATTTTGGTGGTTTCTTCAATATGTTAAGCAAAAAAATTCAGATAAACCATAACATATGTCTCAAACTCAGTTAAGACATATACTCTAAAACCATAAAGCAAAAAATGCATTCATCATTATATATTCTAATTGACAGTTACCATCATGATTTGACATGTCAAGACATTGCAGTACACAAATCAAGAAAGACGTAATTTTTCCGTATTTTGTATCTGCTCTGTTTATTGCAAAACATAAACACTTTCTTCTTGACAATTAATCAACATTGGGATAGAGTTAATATTCAATTATCATTTAAGACTGATCATACAGTTTTCTCATATTTCATAATGTTTGCGAAATATCTGTTCTTATATGTTCTTTTATAGACGTTAAATAAAAGCTCATACAAGGTAAATAATTATTACAGCAAATTATTGCTTATTTTCAAGAACGAATTATTACCGTTTTATCAGGAATTTTTAAAGCGTAACACAATTATATCATGTAAAAACTATACGACATGTTTTCAATTTTCAATTTAATTTTCCTCAATGGGATGATTCAGACAATTTTCAATTCTTAATTCTCATGGGACTCAATAACAATGAAATTAAGCTCACATGTTGTCTAGCAGACTATCAATTAGTAAGCAAGGTAAATATCACATATTATGAATTCAATATTTGATTTTTAATAATATTTCCGACGCGTAAAATATCCTATTTCAAATACTTACGAAAACCAAAGACTTTCACACGCCTTAATTGTGTCGGTTGAGTAATATATGCATCCTCCACTGTTAGTGTAACATACTGTCCGGTAATAGGACGCCGACAAGGATTTTGTTTTTTGTGCTCTGTAATCCCAAAGAAACATGTCATAGCTCCTCTGTTTACAAAATCCCACTGATTTATACTGACGTACAATCCATATACGTGCCCATAATCTATAAGGAAAGGCACAATTATTGTTATTCGTATTGCATTGCGTATTTTAATTTGATTGGAACCAAATAAATTTGTGAAAGTTTGGATGAGTTGAGTACAAAAGGTTTCAACGAAAACGACGATTTCATGTTCATTATTGTGAACAATTCATGTATATGCATTCTAGCAAGATAAAAAGAAAAATCACATAAATACTGAACTCCGAGGAAAATTCAAAATGGAAAGTGCCTATCAAATTGCAAAATTAAATGATAAAACACATCAATCTAACAGGCAACAACTATCATATGAAATATATATTCCTTGTCTATATGCCTTGTTGTGTTTCTTTGTTACATATGACATGGCTATGTACTTATATTTCGTCAGTTTGATTGTGTTATTGTGCTATAGTAAATTTTGTTATCCTAGTCTTTTGTTTATGCTTAATACAATGTAATATGTGCTTTGTATAGACAGTTGGTGCTAACAAGGAATTTTGTAAACTAAGAGCTTAAGTTGTTAAGTTGGAAACATCTCTATGGAAAAAGGAACGCCATTATGAATTGGTTAGCATTTTTGGAGTATCTGGACTACAGATGTGTTCAAATTGTGCTACTCGAGAGAGGATGACCACTAAGAATTAAACGTTACAATGCTCCAAAACAGGAAGTGCTTAGTCGGAACCTTAGTTCTTAATCTAATTTCTGAAAACGGAGTATAAGAAACAATGTATTATATAATAATAAATTAGAAGTACAAAAGTATTGACTACTACCTGATGAAACCCTCCATGTATCTGTATGACATCATTGGATCAATAGCCAATTCATTATTTATGATAAATTATTCAGGAGCAATGATTTCAACCTCAGGGACAAAGTTTAACTTAGTTGGATTTCAAACTCTATTGGTCGAAAAGCTCTTCTAGAGATCAAGTATGGATCCTTGGCTGTAATTTGTTGGCTTTGACAATAACTGTTGCTGGAGAAGTTTTATTATGAACGGAGTTTCAACTTCACCTGATATGTACAGTATCACGTACATTACTTAACTATTTATTGGTTAAGGTAGTGTTTTTGTTCTTTTCAAACGTGATAAGATTTAAACCTATAAGTCTGATTATACAGTTTTCTCATATTGGATAATTTTTAGCTCACCTGTCCCGAAGGGCCAAGTGAGCTTATGCCATCACTTGGTGTCCGTCGTCGTCCGTCGTCCGTCGTCTGTCGTCTGTCGTCTGTCGTCCGTCGTCCGTCGTCTGTCATCGTCTGTCGTCGTAAACTATTTCAAGAATCTTCTCCTCTGAAACTACTGGGCCAACTACTTTCAAACTTTAACTGAATGTTCCTTAGGGTATCTAGTTTATAAATTGTATCCGAAGTTTTGATCTATCAACAAAATGGTCGCCATTGCTAATAATAGAACATAGGGGTCAAATGCAGTTTTTGGCTTATAACTCAAAAACCAAAGCATTTAGAGCAAATCTGACATGTTTAATATTGTTTATCAGGTCAAGATCTATCTGCCCTGAAATTTTCAGAAGAATCAGACAACCTGTTGTTGGGTTGCTGCCCCTACATTGATAATTTTAAGGAAATTTTGCTGTTTTTGGGGAAAGACGGCTTCAAGCTTCAAGCTTCAAGCTTCAAGCCGTCAATCCCCTATGGGGTTGACCAGAGTGACACTCCCTCACATCATTCATTTTGTTTTTATACATGTTATAGTGTGGAAAACCCCCCAACAAATCTTACTTAGATTGAAGAGAAGGAGACCCAGAAATGAATAGTTTGACTTTAAACATTTTTTACACATTTCCCTTCTGTTTCTCACGAAATTATCGTATCTTGAACTCTCCTTTACACTATTTACGTTTATTTTACAATCCGGAAAAAATAGTATGACGAAATATTTTAAATATATCCAACCTACATTGTATTTTAAAGTGACGTCATTCTTGGAAGAAGCAGGATATCCTTCACCAGTTCACTGGTTATTTAAATCATTCTTAGAGATCGTGCACTAATTACAAATTTGTATTTGTTAAATCTAAACATAATATTGTTTACTGTAGATGATTTAAACATCAACATACAATACTTTAATTTGTAGGTCAACAGCTTTCAAAATAAACAAAGATCGTGGGGTTACATGAGACAGGGGAAAGAAACGATTTTATTACTTTTTTCGGGTCTCACTAATCAGGGACAAGAAGCGTCAAAAAGCGACAAGAAGCGTTAAGAAGACTTTTTAGCGACAAGAAAAAAAATATTCTTCTTGTCGCTTTTTGTCGATAAAATTCTTCTTGTCGCTAATTAGTGAGACCAATTTTTTCTGTAAAAATTCTGGGAATCTTCCTCTAATTCAGGAGCACCTCAATTGATGAGTAATTATCCACTAAAATAAAAGATAATGTATTTAAACACTTCAAATGTGACATTTCATTGGATTAGTAGTCTTCTATTAAAACTAAATTTTTGTGTACCTACATAATCATTGTAATGGTAAAAAAAAAAAAAAAAAAAATCATTTTGTAGTTTAAACATATTTATTATTTACAAATATTTCAAAATTAAGATTTGGAAACAAGCTTCACACAGTGTACATCACTCATATTGTTTTTTTATTAGTACCTGTTTCCCTGTGATGAGAGTTGTAACTCGGAACTTTAACAATGGAAATTTAAAACTGAATAGATTTTTCAGGCCACACTTTCTAAAGAAAAAACTTAAAAATCCAAGAGTACTGTCACAAAAAATGGAAAATGGCCCTAGCCTGCAGTTCAGTGGTACACAATCAAGATTTCAAAAAATATTGTAGTTGTTGTGAAATGACAGAATTCAGTTGAGTTTTAGATAATTAGCTATCAACTTTAATCAAATGTTTAGATTTAGAAGATGCAGATCTCTTCCATTGGTCCAAATTGATTCCTAAACTATGGAAATGAAATTACATAAACAACAATTGATTTCAATATTGTCAACCTTTCTACATGTTCTAGCTGTTCTCTTTTTCATTCTTCATATGAAACTATCAAAAGATACCCCCCTTTCCAAAAACATAATTAAATAGAAACAAGGGCCGTCTTTCCCCTCAGAGCTATTCGGCTCTTTGATTGTTTATTATTTTGAATATAATTATAGATAGAAATAAACTGTAAACAGCAATAATGTTCAGCAAAGTAAGATCTTCAATTAAGTCAATTTGACCAAAATTGTCAATTGACCCTTTAAGGAGTAATTGCCCTTTAAAGACTTTTCACAATTTGTTCATCATGTTGACTTACTTTAAAAAATCTTCTTCTTTGAAACTGCTGTATCAATTTCAGCCAAACTTAGGCTAAATGAGTTTCAGAGTATCTAGTATAAATTTTATATTTTATTTCCATGTATGTCAAGAAACATAGCTACTATGGCTAAAATAGAACATAGGAGAAAATGATTATTTTTTTTGGCTTTTGAAGAAAATAGGACGATCCAAAAAACATTTACATAAATTGAAAAGCCAAAATAATCATTGATGAGAGATTTAACCAAAAGAATTAAGGTGAGCGATTCAGGCTCTTGAGAGCCTCTTGTTGTGAAATAGCTCTTCTTAAATGATCTATTATGGATGTTAAATAAAAGTTCATACATATACAAGGTAAATAATTATTTTAGCAAATTATTGCTAATTTTCTAGAATGAATTACTACCGTTTTTAACAGGACTTAAAAAGTAAATTCGTAATAAGTGAAAGACTTACTCACAAAGGACAATATATAGGTTATAACATGGGTGACGGTGATGTATTGTTGGAGATCAATCTGAAGCCATGGTCTATGTCTTTTAATTGTGGGCCACAATTCACCTGGTTGATTCTCTGTGAGTAAAAACAAACTTTTACAATACTAAACAATATTGTAGCATAATAGATCTCCCATTACTCGAACAATAAATACTATTTTTTTTGTTTTTAACATCCAGTTAAATTAATTTCATAAAATCCGTAATCTCTTGATTAGTACACGGATCTTGTTTAAAACAGACGGACTTTACCTTTAATATGGATGTTACTGCGGTGCGATGACACAATAATAAGTAGATACACAAATTTAAATTTCTTCTTTTTTTGTGATATTAAAAAGCTTTGGGTCTATTTTAGTTCTGCACTATAGGAATTTGTATAACATTGAGCATACATTTAAAACAGTATTGTATTTTTTTTTACCTTTATGTGTATCGAAGAAAATAATCGGGTTGTTCAAGAAGTCAAAGGTCTCGCGTGACCTGTATACAGGCCTTCCAACACTATAATCTTCTGATGTCTCTTGATTATGAAATTCTAGAACAAAAATACTTTAACAATAATCAATTGAAAAGTGTCTGTGTGTGCTATTATTGGCAGATGCAGAGTTAATTTCCATTTTGATGCAAAATAGATTAATACATTTTATTTTTAGCGCATATCTATATTGTGTTACATAAAACCGTTTATTGAAAAAGAGGGACGAAAGATACCAGAGAGATAGTCAAACTAAAAAATCGAAAATTAATTGACAACGCTGGGCTAAAAATGAAAGAAGAGACACACATACAATCAATAGAACAAACCACACCACACTAAAGTAAAGAATAAGCAACACGATCACCACCAAAACCTACGGGTGATATCAGGTGCTCCGGAAGGGTAAGCCGATTCTGCTCCAAATGTGGCATCCATAATGTTGCTTATGTTATAACATATCCGGTAAATAGTCTTATTCGGTAGGTCACATTCATGAACGTGAAGGAGATTTAAATTTTATATTTTTGTATTCTCTATCTCTAGTTCGATGGGGTAGATGCATTTAACATAGTCACCAATGTTTTAATTATTTTGTGAAAGAACGTCATCTATATAGGGGAAAGTAGAGTTTAAGGATTTTGCTGGCTTCTTATCTTTCTTCCGAAGAAGTTCCTGTAAGAAGTCAGACTAATAATGATAAAGAAACAAATCGGCAAGAAGAGGGCCACAATTGGTTCCCATTGGAATGCTGACAAACTGTTGAAAAACTCGTCCTTTGAACGTAACAAATGTATTGTCAATTAGAAAATCAAGCATCTTAATAATGTCAGTTTCAGAGAATTTTTTTGTTTGAATCAGAGTGATCCTTTACAAAGTAGGATTTATCCCTCTCTAAGACAAGATACTTGTATCTTCGTTGGCCATTCTTTTTTATGGAAGAAAGCAAAATCAACTCTTTCAATTTGTTTTTTAGTTGGAATGTTGAATATGTATGTAAGGTGTGGAACAGTCAAGTTTTAATACTATTGCAAGATGATAGTGAGGTAGAATGTTTGTGCTCTAAAAGACCTTTGTGAAGATATATTATTGTGTAGATTGTAGTGTGTTTTGGGGGACTTTTGATGCTTTTTATTTACTGTAGAATATTATGAATATTTTATACGCAAACTCAATCTGTGTAATAAATATGAATGTATAACTTTAGAATTTTTAAGTATCCACATCTGATTCACGCCACCTCTAGAATAGGCAGTTTCACAATAACTTTGAAGCCCGTCTTTGATTGCTGATAGAGAAGATGTTAATAATTTAGAAAAAGGTTTCGTGGAGCACTTGGAAGACCCAGCTATATATAGTTGTTTGTAAGGACACTTATGTATTTTATGCATCAAATCCAGTGATAGAAGATCCAGTTTTTCTTCTTTGGTTGAAATTCTAAAGGAATATAGAACAGACCTATGATTATCCAGGATGTTTTCTTTAGTGTGTCGTTTGGGGGTATGTTGAGTTTCCAAGTGAAGTGTCAATTACTAATTCGTTTATCAAGCAGGTTATGTAACGAGTTTAACACACAAAAACGATGTTGTTTGGGGCTTTGTCTGATTAGATTACAACATACTGTAAATCAATTTAATTTCGGGGATACTTTATTTTGCGTTTTACCCTTTCTAGACCATTATTCGGCTATCCAATTTAGCAATTCCAGAACTACATGTACTTGATGTAGTTTAGTGAGGATAAAACCAGTTTAAACCTTTCGCGAAAATTTATATTTGTGTTATTCTCCTACTCGCGAAAGTCGTGAAAATAAATCGCTCGCGAAAATAAGTTGGTTTACAGTATTTGTCATGGAGGTAGGATAAGTCTTTGGCAACTTTTGCAAGAGCTAAGTACATACAGTCATTGGACGAAGATGAGTTCCTACTAAAAAATTGTCCTATCATTTCAACCGAAATCAATATATTTCAAAAGAATATTTAAAAGTAGCTACATGGCTGTTTAATATCAAATAAATGCCATAAGAATTATTTAAAATTTTAATGCTTAATTTGCCATGCTATTATATCTGTTTATTTAAATTGCACGAGGTGAAAACAAAAAAGAAATCTTGTTTTCCTACCAAATTAAAATCATACACATTTGCATTTGTGTTTTATCTTCAGATAATTAAAATGAGGCTCTTGAAATGTATGGCAACCTAAACAATACAACTTCAGACAACTGCGGAATTTATTATTTTTTGACAATGATAGAGATAAGAGGATAAAAATATCAGGTCAATGTTTTGATTTTGCTCTCCAACTAACAGCATTTGTAACTTTCCTATGTAACTTTTAAATCCTAATTAATAAAACAAACGCCGCTGCTGTTACTTGTGACTGTTTAGGTTTTTATGTGTATATTCATATCTTTCTGAGTCAATCTTGTCTATGAGTTTGACTCTCCCTCTGGTATATTTCGTCGCTCCTTTGTCTAATCTTCTGTATTGTTTGTTTTGGTTTACAATAACAAAACACATTTTAATCAAATCTAAAGGCCATTAGACGATGAACATTCAACAATCAATCATATACGGTACTGTTCTGATCATGAAACGAAGTAGCCTTATACAATTTTGAAGTTTTTTTACCATTAGCTTTAGCTGTTTATTGTATGGTGTCTATATCAGTCCGTCTTACATAATTTTTTCAAAGAATCAGATGTAGACGCTGATATCTATCCTTTCTTAGATGAAGATATACCAGTTTTCGTTATTTCAAATTACTCAAAACTTTAACTTATTTCTTTCATAGATATACATATTTGGTTTTAAAGTTTGGTTGTACCATTAAAACTTATTTCTAATGGGATAGCACAACCTCATTTTTACGGAGATATTGTTTCCCGTGCCTATCCTGGTAAACTTATTGATCTTTTAAATAAATTAATTCTAAAAGGTTATCAATTTAAAACTGCATTTCGATCTATGCATAGTTTTTTGTTTGTATTAATATTGATGTTGTTATCAAAAGTTAACTTGATATTATTGTTATATATTTATGCAAGTTTCCAGTATCTTGGCATTGCACAAGATTATGTTTTTCTCTGACTGTTCATGACTTTACACTAAAACTTTTGGATGTTGGATGTGAACTGATTGATAATTTAGTCTTAGATACAGAATTTGTTTTATTAGTTTTTATTGGCTTTGAAATAGTTGTCAGTAACTGCGTGAACCATCAGATATGTACGTCATGTCTTTGAGTTGTTCGGATGTACTCGGCCACGTCCAGTCTTTTTTTTTTGTTAGATGCATTTCTATCTGTATTCATTTGATGATTAAAGCATTTTTGGACTTAATTTGTATAGTTCGTTTTAATGTTGTATTGTTTCACCAATTTCCAAAGTTAGGGGTTTGGATCCCGATAACATGATCAACTATGTCACAGTATGTATGTATGTGCCTTTTCTAGGTCAGGAGCATGTAATTCTGTGGTAGTCATTAGTTGCTGTGTTACATTTTTTTATTTGTTAATTTATTTGCACATTAATAAGGTTAGTTTTCTCGCTGAATTGTTTTACAATTGGGAGTTTTTGGCCTTTTATTCGTGTAATGGGCTGTTCTCACTGTTGTCTCCGTATGGTGACCTTTAGCTGTTAATTTTTTGTGTCAATTAGTTTCTTGTAGAGAGTTGTCGCATTGGTGATCATACCACATCTTCTTTTTTATATTTGAAAGATAGAATAGAATATGACAGTATAGATATTAAAAACTGTTATTCAAATGAGAACAGACAGCGTTATGGTAAAAAGAAAAACAGTAGTTAGGTAACACTACATTGATATCTTTAGATAGCATGAACCCTGCCTCAATCTAAGTTAAAACTTTGTGCTTCGAAAGAACAATCAATGGATGTAATCTCATCCTTAAGTTTAATTATGTGTCGAACGGAGAGTTTTTAACAATTTTGGAAAAATGCATAGTTATTTGTCAAATCCTTTTATTTTCTGCAGTATATTTTGACACAAATGTTTGAAAAATCTCTTGAATTATTCTGGTTTAATTTTGGTGCTCCTATATTTCAAATTCTGTTAATATGTTTGGATTCCCAGATGTCTTTGAGAGATAAAATACATACCCCAATCATTATTACCATCTAAGTAACTTTCCGGTTGGTAGAAACAAAACGGAATTCCGATATGTGTATCTGTCGTTATCAATTTAGGAGTCGTTCCGTGAAATTCCCATTCCATACCAAGTCTCAACACGAACACAAGGTTTTCGCTAACAGACATAAAATTTATATGTTCACAACTGTCTGTGCTTGGACCCTATATTATAAAGAAATAATAAACATATATAAGTAAACATCATCTCACTATCACAATTAAAATTAATAATAAAGAAAAGAAAAAAAATGGACGAAATACTGCAACTGTTGACAATTTTCTAGTCTTGATTATTTCTAATGAACATTCGTCGAGTTTAAAATGATTTATTTACAAATCTAAAGTATATTCCTCGTGATAATTCATAACTTAAAGACCAGGTCATATGTCTACAGGATAATCATACTTCTGTTTTTAAACCAAAAAATATTTAGCAGTCAGTATTGTCTGAAGTCTGTCTTGTTTAAAAAACTAGAAACCTTAGTGTTTGTGTGTTACATTTTAATGTGTGTTGTTATTCATCTCCTGTATTTAATGCGTTTCCTCAGTTTAAGTTTGTTACCACAATTTTTTTTTTTTTCCAAAAATTTACGAGTTTTGAACAGCGGTATACTACTGTTGCCTTTATCAAGTACAGTAAAACAAAATTAGATGATGTTCGTGTTGTTAAGTTTTAAGTTTTCTATGTGTATAAAGGTGTTTGGGTTTGGTTTTTTGTGTGTGGTTTTTCGCTTATTGCCATGCCGTTGACTTTTTTGGGGGTATAAATTAAAATGTCCAGTAGGTATCATATTCATTTTACGAAAGTTTTCATTGGTTGATGTGCGATTTGATATTTAAATTCTCCTTTAAAATCAATCTAGTATGATAAGGGTCTACTGACATTTTGATTAATCTTTTAAAAACTGTATAATATACATATGACGCTACGCACGGTATTGCGTCGCAAGACGTAACGTGTATAGAAACTCATCATAGATACCGGACTAAAGTTAGTATATATACGCCAGACGCGCGTTTCGTCTTCAAAAGACTAATGACGCTCGAACCCAAATAAAGTACGAAGTTGAAGAGCACTGAGGACCAAAATAATTGACAATGTTGACGTCATACACACTTTGACATTATCTTATCGAAAGCGAATTTGCGAATTTTAAAAAAATATTGCTAAGTACCTACGCGACCAATTTTTATAAAATAAATATCAATTAACTAAGAAAGGATCAGTCTAGTTTTCTGATCTGTGATGAGGCGAAAACAAATGCAATTTTTTCCAACTTTTTTTGGATAGAATGCATAGCAAAGTTTTTCAGGATAAAAAATAGCCTTAAAGGTATTTGACAAATTAAACATTTATTGTATTTATTTCATAACAATCGATAATATAATAAAAAAAAAATTGTTCAGAGACCAAATTGACGGTCTTTCCACATCAAAGACATTTTGGAAATAAGCTTGTTTCTTTAGAATGGTGTTTATAAATTAATAGTTTGATATGCTTTGAAGTGAACTAAAGGATATAACGTGCTACTTCCGGTCAAGTGAATTTCATTTTTTCTCTCCTATGATAGTTTTTTTTCACACTGATTCCAAAACATATAGTTTTATTTACGATGACCTGCAAACCCGGAGATAATTCACCACTTCTGGTTTACACAAAGTCACTTCTAGTCTTAAGTGATGAGTAAATGTATTTGAATTTCAAAATATATAAATTCTGAGTACCTTTATATGAAAAAGTGCAAATATAACATACTTTTATTTTTGTCAAATCACTTCCGGTTGTCATTTTTCAAGGTAAAAAACCACATAATTTTTTGTACAAGGTCATATGGCTTTGTACTTAACATAGTTGAAGTGATCATCAAAAGACCTTATATTAAGATATTTCAGGGGCACTAACTCCTATACCTAAAATGCAATCAAGTTGCATCAGCCTAAATGAAGCATATCTTTATTACAATAAAGCACTTGTTCTTTTATATGTACCTTACAAAGTGTCGGAAAAAATGCAAAAAACAAACAAAAGTCACATTTGAGAAATTGAAACTTGACTTTTGACCTTGACCTCATTTTCTAAGTTAGGACATCGGGGCTCGTAATAAAATTATTCCAGGCTTATACGGTAGACGGCTGATGAGTTGAAAACGCATATCAACATTTTTTTAGTGTAAGGGTAGATACAACCAACCAATCAACCGTTGCATGCATGTTGTTGTCCCTTGTGTTTAATAAGGGTCCAAGATCTCATTTGTTTCGTGTTTGCTTGTTTCAAGCAACCCTATCTAATGTGTGTAATGAGACAATCACTCGATCGATCAATCAATTAATCAATCAATCATGTTTTGGAAGGAAAATACCGTTTACAATTGTTTATAAAACACTCGATCTAATTTTTTTAATTCCATCGCCTAATTTTTGTTCTTCCGATAAATGTTTGTTTCACAATATGTCGCATAGATATTTGGTAAATAATATCGAACAGTTTATGCGCTTTTGAAATTTACCCTGCGTAACCGAAATACTTTTCTTTGTATGAGTTATCTCCCCAAACACTGTTTTCCTTGTGTCCACTACTCCTTCGCAACTGTAAAAGATTATGACAAATTTATTTAAAATATTTTATAAAATTGCTCGTTATATACTTTGCATGATTTGTCCTTCTTTGACCAAAGCAATATGAACGCTCCACATGAGAATTATGCATTCCCCTTATGCATTTGATATAAGTAATATGCATTGCTATCTTGTAAACCTTAAGTAATATAGACCTAGGATCTTTTGATTTAAAGTTCTTGGTCCAAAAAAAGAAAATAAGGTCAAGATCAAATATCAACGTCATTTTCTAATTTAGTGGCATGTCGTAACACGTAAATGTTGATCGGAAGGGTATGTTGAGCGTAAAAGGGAGTTTTCTCCCCTTTTGTATTTAAAAATACGCGTATAGTGATTTAACTCATTAACAAAATATTATTAGGACCCATGGTCTTTTTTGATTTGTGAT
Source organism: Mytilus trossulus (assembly GCF_036588685.1). NCBI lineage: Eukaryota > Metazoa > Mollusca > Bivalvia > Mytilida > Mytilidae > Mytilus > Mytilus trossulus. Next base: position 15,102,412 of record NC_086380.1, read on the forward strand.
CTTTGGTTTATAACCTTGCAATTGATCTCAAGGTCATAATTTTTTTTGATGTTCTAGATTTGTTCTTTGCTTTTACCTCATATGTATACATGATAAAGTCAGGAGACGTTTTACAAAAGGTATCAAACCATTTAACCTTAACAAAACAACCGGAAGTGACCTTGTGTAAACCGGGAGAAGTTTTTTTTGTTCTCTGTTAATATAAAAGTATATACCAGATATTTTCGGAATCAGTGTCAAGTTAATATTCAAATATTATCGGAAGTGACATTTTTCAAACCGGAAGTAACAATTTATCTCCCTTATTAAAAAAAATATTGTATAAAACACATATATTTTTGGAATCACAAACAATGAATCAGCGTACAATAAGCTATTATTTGACGATTGAAATGACATTTTAAACTTAATTTTACAACTTTCATATTAAAATACATTGTTTTGGGTAGAAAGACCTTCAATTGTTCTCTGGACAGTTAGTTTTTAATTATTTTTTTAATTAGCATTATTACATATACGGTATGAGGAAAATCAGGACTCATGGAGAACATTTATTTGTCATCTGCTTGACGACAGTAATTTTTTAAATCATTAAAATTTGGGTTCAAACTATCTTTTTTTCTAGGATCAAAACCATACCCCCTATTATAAATTTAAATGGTTAATCCCTTAGTGTATTGATATGAAAAGTACTTCAATAAAATTGTTTAAAAAAAATATTGATGCTTACGTAAATAATTTATTTAAAATAGAAATATGTCGGTGAACAAAAAAAATCAAATCTTATTGAAAGTTAAAGTGCCTATGAACGCACTGATCATTAACGAGTGGTTCTATTCATGTCCGTGTAACAACTAAAAAGAGTCCATGAAACAACTTAAAATAGTCCGTGTATCATTTAAAAAGAGTCCATGTAACACCCGTTAATGCACTGTTTTTTCTCAAATCAATCCATGTGTTCGTAGATAGTAGATGTTGTTGTGTCCTGTTAAATTGTTATACGATGATGACTGATGTTCCCATATTTTGACTATTTTATTGATTGTGACTGTTTATTTAACGCATCATGTAAATGTAACGGAATTTGATGAGACTGTTATTAAAGTGAGAGGGTTAGCGCTATAGAACCAGGTTTAATCCACCATTTTCTACATTTGAAAATGCCTGTACCAAGTCAGGAATATGACAGTTCTTGTCCATTCGTTTTTGATGCGTTTTGTTTTTTGATTTTGCCATGTGATTATGGACTTTCCAAATTGATTTTCCTCTGAGTTCAGTATTTTTGTGATTTTACTTTTTTCTATTACTCTGCGGGGTGCAAGTCGTACAAACTGATTTAATTTTCTTTCGCCTACAAGTCATTGATGTCGGATCATGCATGTTTTTTCCGTACACATATTTACAGGAACACACGACAGATTTGATTTAAATGCATGTGTAGAAATTTGATTCTAGGATTTGACTTTTATTTACGAACTTTGGAGGGAATTCTACGTCATAGGTTTTAATTTCTCAATCCAGATTGGAACGTCATACAGACTGCACGTTCTTTATACTGCTAACGGAAAATATATTTTCTCGAATTATTTTACCTGTAAACTTAAATCCAATTGTTGACTACTGGTCGACTCATTCATTGCATGCACACAATAAATATGCTGGTGCTATGACAGGACGTGTATCGATTCATTTTCAGAAATACATGTACATAATTTGGACTAGATTTTGTTTTGCGGCAAGATATTTGTGTTTCAGAAAGAAATTATTCATAAGAAGAGAAGGATTAGCATTTTCATAATAAAATAGAAATGAGATTCCTAAAAAAAAAGGGATGGGGTGGAAGGTGTTAGATGGGTGGTTGTGGGCATTGGATGCTTTACACAGATAATTGCATGTACGCATCATGAGAGCCGTATAGTTTGAAGCTATAATTAGTCAATTTGTTATTTTTTTTATTTCGGTGGCACACAAAAAAAAAATACTACTCGTATCATTTCGACATATTATCTTGACTTAGAATATGTCTTGACTAATATTTTCTCACATTTTTTTTAATTTAACCCCTATTTTTTTCTTAGTAAAAGCAGTTTGATGTGACAGTCAAAATTTAGAACATGACCTTGACCTTTGACCTGACCACATTTTCTTAGTTGGGACCCTATGACCTTCAATACAGCGGCTATAGGTTTAATCGGCTTACGGTTTATGAGTTTATATGCATAAGGGGAAATAACTCTCATATGGAGACTCCGGAGAACTTTGGTGCAAACCCGACTCATCATCCTAAAGCCATAGCAAGCTCTTTGGTAAAATAAATTTGTCGTTATCTTTTCCGGTTGCAAAGGAGTAATGGACACGAGAAAAACAGTGTTCGGGAAGATAACTCTTACACCGTAAAGTGTACGGTTTGACAGGGTCAGTTTCAAAAGCCCAATATTTGTTCGATATCATACTCGAAAAATCAAAGCGGCATCTTGACAAACCACATATTTACGAAAGAACAAGCAAAAATAAATCTCAGAAGAAAACCAATAGGTCTTTTCACGGAAAAATGGAAAGACCTAATAATAATTAGAGGAAAAACAATAGGTCTTTCCACAAAAAAAGTGAGAAGACCTTTTAATCAGAAGAAAAACAATACATGTAGGTCTTTCCACAGAAAAGTGAAAACACCTAATAATCAGAACAATAACAATAAGTCTTTCCACAGAAAAAAAGAATGAATAATATCTTTATATAATGATTTTAGTAGGAATGATGTTTTGAGATTGAACTCACTTTTTTTTTAATATCTGTATGTGTCTGTACGAGTTTTTCACGCTGTTTGAAATGATTTCTTTCAATTTTGTTTTAGCAATTTTTTTATTTTTTTTTTACAAATAAGTATTTTAATATGTGTTTATACATGTTATAAGACCATTCTAATCTATAAAGGTGTGTGATTTTCATGAAAACTTTTATCCATAAGAAATTAGTTCTAGCCCATTACCCTTTTTTCTGTCTCTATAAATAGATAAAGGGTTTATTCCTTATGTGCGTGTTGTGTTTTTTTTTAACTTGAGTGTTATTTTGATTCAGCAGACCTTTTTTGAATGAACATTTCCCGGAATTATGTTAACTGCTTAGACGGAAAAGTGTGTATTCATATAAAAGACGCCATTGTGCAGAAACGTCTAAATGACGCCCTTGGACATACTGGCTAGACATAGGGAATGCTTTCCGAAAAAAGTTGTGAGGTATTGGTGTTTTCACTTAAATATGTTAATTTCGTATTATAAAGGAGCATTTTCTATTTCTACTACATATTTGACCTAATGAATGGAAAAAATAACGTTTGCATATAGTGGCTAGACATGAGATTTATTTAAATGCTGCTTCATGAAAAAGTGTTATGTTTCATTGAAATTTTGAAAATGCTTATCGTTTTTTTAACTTTCTATTGAATACAGTTTCAATATGATTTGCTTATGGTTTTTACTAAAGTGATAATAATGAAATTTGAAACTTGACACATAAAGACAGGTTCCTCTGCGGAATACTTCTTTGGGGACTTCCTTCAAATTTCACCCAACGCCAAAAAAAGGCTATGACATTAGAATATAGATACAGTAGAAAGTTGGTTTACCAAATTTTGCAAATTTTATGTGTTATTACAATCAATCTGAAATGTTACGTCGGACACGCAATTATTAACGTAAAAGTATGATTTCTGTGATCAATAAAATAAATGTATGTGCAAAAAGAATTAATTTAAAATGAGAAAAACATGTCAAGATAAATGCATGAAGGTGGATTTATTTTGAATAGACAAATGAATGCTGTTTTAAAATCATAATATATTGTAATTTTAATAGTATTGATAGTTATCAAAAGTACCAGGATTATAAAATAGTGCAGCCTAAATGTGCATGAAATGTATGTTCTATGTCTTTTATGTTTTAATATTTGTATTGTGTATGATTGTTATGTAAATGTATGCATTTGTCGGTTATAAAAGCTCAGAGAGCTTAAGTTTATTTGTTATGTGACATGCCGACTATGAATAAAGCTTTGAATTGAATTGAATTGAAATCCGAACACATTACCGTGCGTAACGTCATATGCTTTTCTCTCACCGCTTATAACGTTTTTAAGTAATAACATTGAATTTTGGATGAGTACTGACTGATACATTAATTTATTCTTCGATACACGATAACTTTCATTAATTGCTATTGGGTTTGAAGTAGCTGTCAATTGCTGTGAGTACTCTCAGATTTGAACTTTGTGTCTTTTTATTTTTTTGTGATGTATGCATACTCTGGAATGTCTAGTCTTTATTAGTGCTATACTACAAGCTTTGAGGATTGCGCATTCACAAACATATGCATTGCTCCAGTTTCTTCATGTGCCTGACTCTAAATACAGGACCCTGTAGTTCGGTGGTTTTGTAATTGGTTCGTGTCTGTCAAGTTTTTTTTTGTAAATTGTTTTGTTATAAGACGGCCTTTAGTTTTCTCAGTTACATTGTCTCATATTTTCTAGTCTTGGACTTTCATAGTCGACTATATGGTATGTTCTCTCTCACTGTAGAAAGCCGTATAGTTGCCTGCATCCACTGATTTTGAATTTGTGTGTTTAGTTGTCGCATTGTCAATCATACCACATTTTTGTTATTTTTAAAGCCGCACATCAACATTGCCTCATATTTTGCTGAACGCTGAAATGTGTTTAAATCAAAACAAATTCCTACCTTCAGTAAAACGAATGGGTACGTGTGTGGAAACACTTCAGACAAAGTGCTGTTATTGTCATCTTTGCAGCAAAATGACACAGTAGTTGACCTCTCTGGGTGAATACCAAATCCAACCATATCAATATCAAAGCCTCCTATGGTCATATTGCCTCCTTTAAACTCTACCAATTGGATGAAAATTACATTTCCTTATGCATGCACTCATGAAAAAATAATCATGTAATGCTCAAATGATGATTGTTTATATAAGGAGAATTGTATGTCCTAAAGTATAGACAAAAATGTTGGATCAAAAAGGAAAATGGCATGCAGAATACATTTAATTAATAATAAAGCTATAGAAAAACGTAAGTTTACTAAAGGAATTAGAATAAAAGAAATAAGCTAAAGAACATGTTATTGGTATACACTTTTTCGATAGCGTTTAATAAAACTTACCGTTTTTATACTTTTCCTTTATCGAACACACAGACAATTCTTTGTATACTCTTTGTGAAATCGTAAATACGGAACTTACAATTTTTTTTTTTTATATCGGAAGAACATAACTTACCATTCATACATCTTATTTTTAGAGAGAAGGATTTTTTTCACAAAAAATTGCAGCAATGTAAAATTGGGAAATTGGAGTATTCATATATGATGAAAAATGATATCGAGTGTAATTTGTTAATATTTAGGGGATAAAATCTATCTACTATAATGCATGACTATTATATTATTGTACATCCTAATATTGATATAAAATCGAATGCATTATTTGTTATTGTAATTATCAAGAGAAACGAAATATACATTCTCGAAAATGAATTCATTATTTGGAAAAAGAACATATATGTTAATATGCAAATATGTCTGTACCATTACAGGAATATGACAGTTGTTTACCATTCGTTTAATGTATTTGATCTTTTGATTTTTGCCATTTGGTACGAGACGTTCCGTTTTGAATTTTTCTCGAAGTTCTGTTTTTTTTGTGATTTGACTATTTCAACACACATCCACCAAGAATAAGGAAACAAAGTCAGTTACAAATATTTTTATATTTTGAAATATTTTAACTGAAAGGAGAGTATTATTCAAATAAACCAGAAGAAAACTGCTGAAAGGTAAACCTACTAAGAAAAGTGGCTCACCAAAATTATATTGATTTTTTTTTTAGCGAAAACGTAAGCTTATCTTAATGAATTAAAATAAAAGAAACCTCTCTTTTTCCGATATCGTTCATTTTCTTATATCTGACATACAGACCGCACAATTTCCCAATCCATTTCCGTCATAGTTCATACCGAGCTATTGCTACCGATATTGTACGTACATAAATAATCATCGCTTTACCTTTTTACTCTATATGTCATTTGTATATCCTTTACTTTATGATTTTACAACTTACCTTCAGTTGCTACACCCTTTTCTGATATCAAACATGCAAATCTTACCATTTGCGCATCCTTTTCCGATATCATATATACAGTAATTTCCACGTGCTGTTTGAAGTTTAGCAGAATCATTACTATCGTGAACACAAAAATTTAGCTGAACACCTCTCTTTGAATAGGGTCCCAAAATGTGTAAAACTTCCGAATGTGGATAATATTTTTTTTTGTTTCGGTAATAAGCTGTTTTATTGCTCTTCCAGTACATATCCTTTGAAGAAGATCGTAGTTTCAAGTTGATATACCACATCTCCCAGTTATCTTCAGGACACCCATACATGCTGGCTGGTAGTGCATAGCTTCCTGAGGGCCAAAAACTTGAGGGCCTTCTTTCTGTAATTTTGATTGGAAATCTACATTTTTTAAATTCATGTTTTCAATGGATACTCAGAAAATTCATTTGTATTAAATACAAATTGATAATATGGAAATATTCTTCTTCTTATATTAGTCAGACTTTACCATATTTGTCTATCATGATATCGTTACAAAAACCAGGAATATTTAATCTTGCACAATATATAATTAATTTCTCTGTCATCGTCCCCTGCCGCCATTTTGAAATACCAGCTATTTGAGTTGGAGAAACGAGAACATGCACGGCCTTTAAATAAAAGTTTACTTTTTGTGTTTATTCCTTATTGCAACAATTTGTTTTTAGATCTCGGCAACCTTTTCTTCGTATAGACATTAGACATTATTTTTTAAACCTATCAAGACATTAGACATTATTTTTTTAAACCTATCATAGGCCCTTGTCGGGCAAGATACAAAAACATCATAATGCAATAATTATATAAAACATTATAGTGAAATACACAATATGTTATGCCCAAGTCCCACTAGACAACGATCGCACCACCATCACCGCAATCAAAAATAAATTCAAATCGTGGTGAGGTAGTGGTTTGAGCGTCATGAAAATGTAAATGTTCGTTATTTTCAAGATGCTACTGCGTCTTCATTTCATATATAGATGACGTTCTTTCACTAAACAATTCAAAATTTGGTGACTATGTGGATCGCATCTATCCCATCGAATTGGAGATAAAGGATACTACAGATACAGTTAAGTCGGCTTCATATCTTGACTTACATCTAGAAATTGACAATGAGGGTCGGTTGAAGACAAAACTTTACGACAAAAGAGATGATTTCAGCTTTCCAATTGTGAACTTTCCATTTCTAAGTAGCAACATTCCAGCAGTACCTGCATACGGGGTATATATCTCACAATTGATACGATATTCCCGTGCTTGCATTTCCTATCATGATTTTCTTGATAGAGGGTTACTGCTCACAAGGAAGCTATTAAACCAAGAGTTCCAAATGGTGAAATTGAAATCATCCCTTCGTAAATTTTACGAACGCCATCACGAGTTGGTTGACCGTTATGGAATAACCGTTTCACGAATGTTATCGGATATGTTCCTTACGTCGTAACTACAATCCCCTTCCCTTTCATGAATTTGACCTACCGAATTAGACTATTTACCGGATTTGTAATCACATAAGCAACACGACGGGTGTCGCATGTGGAGCAGGATCTGCTTACCCTTCCGGAGCACCTGAGATCACACCTAGTTTTTGGTGGGGTTCGTGTTGTTTATTCTTTAGTTTTCTATGTTGTGTCATGTGTACTATTGTTTTCCTGTTTGTCTTTTTCATTTTTAGCCATGGCGTTGTCAGTTTGTTTTAGATTTACGAGTTTGACTGTCCCTTTGGTATCTTTCGTCCCTCTTTTACACTTCTAGTGCGATTCTACGACGATTATACCACGTTCTCACAGCGCTTATTCTGTGACCTCACTTCTCTCCATACGCTCATCATGTTCTCACTACGACCATACCATTAGTTATCTGATTGCAACACGATCTTACCACGATTCCCCTGCGATTATAGCGCGTTCGTACCACGATTATACTACGTTCATACCGCGATATTGATAAGGCAGAGATGTCGGACCAACAAATCCAACTTAAATTACAACCTATTGCTGGTTTCTTAAACCTCAAATGACGATATTTAAGTGAATGATAGCAGAGACGACACAGATGAATCATTAGATATATTAGAAAGATGTGGTGTGAGTGCCACAGAGTCAACTCTAACTCCAAGCACTAATTTATAAAAAAAATCATTCTAGGCCAAGTTGCGGCCTTCAACAGGGAGCCTTGGCTCACAACGAACATCAAGCTATAAAAGGCACCAAAAACTACAAGTGTAAAATATAAAACGGGAAAACCAACGTTCTAATCTATATAAAAACGAGAAGCATAGTTGAGCAGTTAGAGAAAAAAAACATATATAGTATACCTAAAACGACAGTTATTTTCCATTTACCTGTATAAATTGTTAAAACCGTTTTTTCAAAAGTGATTTTTTTTCGAAGAGTTTAAAATTTCGTAGTTGTGTCTTACCATGGCTTTGTTTGATTTTTTGTCTTTAATGTATGTCCCTAATATTTTATAAACTGTGCATTCGCATTCAGATATCGCAGGTCAAATTTATTCGTTCATAGTGTGTTAATTTACGTTTTTTTTAAATGAGTTAAGCATGCCAATTAATATTGTATCGTCTGTTTTCTATGTTGTGATGTAATGCTTTTGTTTCAGAAAAAGGTTTGGTACCATTAAAACGTTTAATCCGGCTGCAAATGTTTGCATCTGTCCTAAGTCAGAAATCTGATGTGCAGAAGTTGTCGTTTGTTTATGTAGTTTATACGCGTATTTCGTTTCTCGTTTTTTATATAGCTTAGACCGTTGGTTTTCCCGTTTGAATGGTTTTACACTAGTAACTGTGGGACCCTTTAAAGCTTGTTGTTTAGTGTGAGCCAGTGCTCTGTATTGAAGGCCGTACATTGGCCTGTAATGGTTTACTTGTATAAATTGTTATTTGGTTGGAGAGTTGTCTCATTGGCACTCACACCAAAACATCTTATATCTAAGAAGTCCTAATTACATACAGACAAACAAAACCTGGAAATATTTAATATATCTTATGTCAAAATGATAATGGGAATGATGGTTGTAGTATGAACGTAGTCCGGTCGTAAGGAGAGCGTGATGAGGACGGCAAGGGCTTGTTAGAATCATATTATGGTCGTGAACAGCGTGATATACTCGTATTGGCAGAATAGTTGGGTCGCAGTGAGAACGTTATGGTCGTAGGGAGGTCGAAATAACGTCGCTGTGAGATCGTCGCGCAGTCTCTCCGAATAGAATCACGCTCTTGATACGATGGTACAGCGACCTTTGCGATCTTACTACGTCCTTAATGCGCTCTCACTACGCTCCTTCTAAGACCTGATTTCAGCACGACTACACCACGATTGTGTTTTGAACATGTTCAAAGTTGGTCCCGCTCATCAAGATCTTGAAGACCTCACAACGATCGCGTTACGATCTTGCTGTGATCTACAACGATCGTTCTACGGTCATCAAAAGTTGCATTTGTTTCACAGATCGTAGTGCGTGGCCTAGTGGGACTGCGGTATAATACAACTAGAGGCTCTAAAGAGCCTGTGTCGCTCACCTTGTTCTATGTGAATATTAAACAAAGGAAGCAGATGGATTCATGACAAAATTGTGTTTTGGTGATGGGGATGTGCTTGAACATCTTACTTTACTGGACATTCTTGCTGCTTAAAAATTATCTCTATTTATAATGAACTTGGCTCAGTAGTTTCAGTGGAAAATGTTAGTAAAAATTTACAAATTTTATGAATATTGACTATAAAGGACACTTACTCCTTAGGGGTCAATTGACCATTTTGGTCATGTTGATTTTTTTGCAAATCTTACTTTGCTGAACAATATTGCTGTTTACAGATTATCTCTATCTATAATGATATTCAAAATAATAACCAGCTAATTTTCCTTTAAAATAACAATTCAGGGGCAGCAACCCAACAATGGATTGTTCGATTCATCTGAAATTTTCAGAGCAGATAAATCTTGACCTGATAAACAATTTTACCTCGTGTCAGATTTGCTCTAAATGCTGTTGTTTTTTAGTTATAAGCCAAAAACTGCATTTTACCCCTATGTTATATGTTTAGCCATAACAGCCATCTTGGTTGGATGGCCGGGTCACCGGACACATTATTTAAAACGTCATACCCCAAAGATGATTGTGGCCAAGTTTGGATTATTTGGCCCAGTAGTTTCAGAGGAGAAGAATTTTGTAAAAGATTACTAAGATTTACGAAAAATGGTAAAACATTGATTATAAAGGGCAATAACTCCTAAAGGAGTCAATTGACCATTTTGGTTATGTCGACTTATTTGTAAATCTTACTTTGCTGAACATTATTGCTGTTTACAGTTTATCTCTATCTATCATTGTCTATCATAATATTCAAGATAATAACCAAAAACAGCCGAATTTCCTTAAAATTACTAACTCAGGGGCAGCAACCCAACAACAGGTTATCAGATTCATCTGAATATTTCAGGGCAGATATATGTTGACTTGATAAACAATTTAACCGGGTCAGATTTGCTCTAAATGCTTTGGTTTTTGAGTTAAAAGCCAATTTTTTTTTTAGCTTTGTTTACCTATTAATAAACTTTATATCATATTCTTCAATATTAAATCGGCCTCACTGGTTACACTCAATGCCTCTTACCATGATTATATAATACACTGCTCGTATTATCACTTTATCATTTTGAAGCTTACCTGGCCCACAGGGCCAAGGGAGCTTTTCCCATCACTTGGCGTCCGGTGTCCGTCGTCGTCGTCCTGCGCCCGTCGTCGTCCGTCGTCGTTGTCGTCCGTCGTCGTTAACTTTTACAAAAATCATCGTCTCTAAAACTACTGGGCCAAATTAAACCAAACTTGGCCACAATCATCATTGGGGTATCTAGTTTACAAAATGTGTGTCGTGACCCGGCCAACCAACCAAGATGGCCGCCACAGCTAAAAATAGAACATAGGGGTAAAATGCAGTTTTTGGCTTATAACTCAAAAACCAAAGCATTTAGAGCAAATCTGACATGGGGTTGATTTGTTTATCAGGTCCGGATCTATCTGTCCAGAAATTTCAGATGAATAGAACAACCTGTTGTTTGGTTGCTGCCTCTGAATTGGTAATTTTAAGGAAATTTTGCTGTTTTTGGTTATTATCTTGAATAATATTATAGATAGAGATAAATAGTGAACAGCAATAATGATTAGCAAAGTAAGATTCACAAATAAGTCAACGCGACCAATATGGTCAGTTGATCGTTTTAGGTGTTATTGCCCTTCAATTTTTTACATTTTTCCTTAATTTTTGTAGACTTTTAGAAAATATTTTTCACTGTAATTACTGGGCCTAGTTCATTATTGATAGAGATAATTGTTACAACAAGAATGTTCTGTAAAGAGAGATCTACAAACACATCACCATTATCAAAACACAATTTTGTAATGAATTTATCTGTGTCCTTTGTTTAATATGCACATAAACCAAGGTGAGCGACACAGGCTCTTGAGAGCCTCTAGTTTTCTGATTTTCGGGATTTCAGAATTTATATGTCTTTTAGTTGTGTACCTACGGATTTCATGCTTTTAGGCCCAGGATTTTGGGATCAGGAGACCCTTCCTACCCTCCCCTTTAAGAGATGTTCTAATTTAGGAATACTTTGTGACACCAACTAAGGATTAAGATATGTCATATGATCATCCTAAGACAGCTTTTATAAAACAGATGCATATAGTTTAAGGGCTTTGTTGTACCTTTTAAAACACACATTCATTCAACAAACATCATTCAGTATTCTGATCCAATGAATTATAATGGTGAGTGTCCACTTTGAAGGTAATAGTAAAATATTTTCATTCTAGCTGACACTAAAAGACGTAAGAGGATAGCCAAGATACATTTCTTTACAAATAAAATTGAGAATTGAAATAGGGAATGTGTGAAAGAGACAACAACCCGACCATAGAGCTGACAACAGCCAAGGTCCACCAATACCTTCTTTCAAAGAAGAGGATATTATATATCTAAAACATCAAAATGATATTCACTTCATGTAATGATAGCTTACAATTTATCAAAAAAATAATAATTTGAGGTATGAATTTACACAAATCATGCTGAAGGTCAAAATGTTGAAAAGTAGATTCAAAGATATTTATAATGAAGCGTGGTTCAATGAAAACTCAGCTTTCTCTTTCTTTTACAGAGCAATCAAATAAGACATTACTTTAGTTTTTGCATGCTATAAAACGAGGTGGAGGAGTATTACACACAATGTTAAGGAATTTCAGATGAATTTAGTTACTAGTATCTAGTGTATTGTCATTTCGGAATTTTAAAGATATTGTACGTTTATAGTTAATAAAAGAGAAAGGAAATTGTTGTATATGCTTTTATTGCATAGTGTCACACTGATGTTAGCCATGATGGACTGCATAAAACATACAATTACATGAAAACACATTATGCCAACATATGTCATGAAGCATTCTTTTCTGAAAATTTGAGATAATTTTCCTGTGAAAAAAAAAAAAAAAAAAACACGTTATGGACTATTGTACGGAAGCGTATTAGCGCCACACATTTTTATTTTTTTATTTTTCTTCCTATGTTTGCGTTATAACGCAAACCTTTGCGTTATAACGCAAACCTTTGCGTTTAACGCAAACCTTTGCGTTATAACGCAAACCTTTGCGTTATAACGCAAACCTTTGCGATATAACGCAAACCTTTGCGTTATAACGCAAACATTTGCGTTATAACGCAAACCTTTGCGATATAACGCAAACCTTTGCGTTATAACGCAAACCTTTTGCGTTATAACGCAAACCTTTGCGTTATAACGCAAACCTTTGCGATATAACGCGAACCTTTGCGTTATAACGCAAATATCTTTATTTCAATTATTCATTAAGTTTTGTATATATGTCCGTCTGTCATTCATTTCGGATGTGATTTACTAGTAGATAAAAAAAGAAACATACATACAAGGCCAAATCATTATAATAAATATGCATAGGAATAATGGAATAATTGAAGTGCAATTATACATAAATTAAGACTGATTTGTGCATCAGAAAAGTATATAATTTAACAAGAAAATAGATATAGTATATAGTCATATTAAAATTGAAAGATCAAAAATAATGTCATACAATTGTGAAACCTCCAAGTCAAATAGACAAAATGATCTTTCTGCTTTAAAATGAATTATTAATAAGGAAACATTTTTTTAAATCTCAGAATATGATCAAGATTCTTTGATAGAAAGTCATTGAATTTTCATTTCAATATAATGAAGTATTTTTAAGATGCTTGGGTAGCAATTTGAATAGAGAGAACATAATTTTATTAATGAAACATCTTCATTCTATACATTTATTGCCAAAGGGTAGCTTGTTTGAATGTAACCTACTTTACACAGTTCTCAAACGAGAGCTTACTTTGGAAGTATATTTATATTCGGTTATAGCTATATTAGCAGGGTTGATTTTTTTCTTAGGTATAACCTCAATTTACTCAATTTTCTTTGTAATATATATACTAGTAGTAACTTGGATATCGTTTTTGGGGACCTTATAGTTTGTTGTTTAGTGTGAGCCAATGCTCCGTGTTGAAGACCGTAATTCGGCCTATGATGGTTTACTTTTACGAATAGTGACTTAGATGGAGAGTTTTCTTATTGGCACTCATACCACATCTTCTTATATTATTATGCTCATTATTAGTCATTGATATGATCTAATTATTCAAGTAGTTTACTTTGCAATTACTACAAAGGTGATAAATTTTATTATATCCAGCCTCCTCCATTAATAACTACTGTTTCCTTTGAATCTTAAATAATAAATAAGATAAAACAAATGTTTGCGTTATATCGCAAAGGTTTGCGTTATAACGCAAAGGTTTGCGTTATATCGCAAAGGTTTGCGTTATATCGCAAAGGTTTGCGTTATAACGCAAAGGTTTGCGTTATATCGCAAAGGTTTGCGTTATAACGCAAAGGTTTGCGTTATAACGCAAAGGTTTGCGTTATAACGCAAACATAGGAAGAAAAATAAAAAAAAAAATGTGTGGCGCTAATACGCTTCCGTACTATTGATTGTTGTTCATTATTCATTAATAAATTTAAAAGTCTATTTTACTTCCTTTATATCTATCTTAATTTTTGTACAAGTTAAAACCATTTTTGAGCAATATTTTGTACATGTTATAACATGTATGAGGTACTTTTGTACACGTTGTTGTTGTTGTTATTGGTTTTGGAAGGCGGCTTACTTATGTAGTAATTGCGCCTTAAATTCATATAACATAATTTAAATTTTAAATATTATGTTTATATACTTTCAGTCTTTAATTCATTTTTAGTATTACGTTTTGGCGAGTAAACTTATGAAACTTTGACGAACATGGTTGACTGAATTACTAGGAAATGTATATATGTTGAGAGACAAAAAAAAAAAAAAAAAAAAAAAACACAAATCAGAAGGTACATGTACGTACTATGAAGATGAAAAAAAAATCAAGAGCAAATGAAAGTTCTTAATGAAATCTATACTATTAAACGAGAAGACCTCATTTTTGGTGTCGCTTCTCTTCTTTCCACAATAAATTAATCATCATGCCTCTGTGTCCTATGGGTACAGTGCATAATCGCATTTGTCATCCATTCATATGATTATTCAGATTGAGTTATTTTGGGTGAAAAACGAGAAAAAAGACGTCCGAAAATGTTTCCGTCATTGGGCGAAATTTTAAGTCAGATCAGACTTCCGGTATGCGTTTTCCTGTATACTTTGAACATACATTAATACTACCAAATACAGTGTATTTTCTGTCATTTTAAGTCGGATTAGACCTCCGGTTTGCGATTTTGTTTTTACTTTGAAACAAATGCATATACTACGAATAAAGTGTATTCTGTCTGATTCATTTTCAAGTTTACTATCCACGGCAATCACAGGTTTTTTTAATAGAGAGGGTCTGAATTATATATCAATAACCGCTGTGGATCAATTATTAAACTGAGAATTGACTGTTAATGACGTCTGGAACGGGTGTTTTTAAAATCGAATTTTCAGGATTGACCATTTCGCGATCCGGGATTTCTTTTTTCGAATTTCGGGATGTCGAGATATTTAATTTGTATAATAAATTCAGAACCTCGGGATTTCATGTTTTTAAGCCAGGGATATTGGGATCAGGGCCCCTCCGCAGTAGCGGATCCAGAAATATCCATATGCAGGGGCCCGCTCCGGTCATGCTTCAGTGATTCCCTATATAAACAACCAATTATTTTCCAGAAAAAGGCGGGTGGGCGGATTTTTTTTGTGGAAAAAGGAGGATCCGGGCTAGAAAAACAATTATCCTGTCCCAAATTACCTATGACTTTTGGTACCTTTTCTGAAATTCACAAGTCACTAAATGTTTTACAAAAAAAGAAGATGTGGTATGAATGCCAATGAGACAGCTCTCCACAAGATACCAAAATGACACCGACATTTAAAGGTCACCTTACGGCCTTCAACAATAAACAAAAGCCGATACTGCATAGTCTGATATAAAAGGCCCCGAAATTACAATGTAAAACAATTCAAATGAGAAAACCAACAGCCTTATTTATGTACAAAAATGAACAAAAACAAATATCACTGAACCACTGAATTACAGGCTCCTGACTGGAATGTTCATAATACATGTACACTAAATGTATGTTCATAATGAAATTAATAGAAAACAAAAAATGGGAATTTTGGAAATAAAGGAGGAGGGTTAAAAAAACATTTTCCTGTCCCCAAGTACCTATGACTTTTGATACTTTTCCTGAAATTCTCAAGTCATTAAATCTTTTACAAAATTCTTCCTACAACACTTTACATCCTTTCAAATACGCTCTGAATTCCCGCGATTTCGCGGGTGTGTTCTAGTGTATATTTATAAATTGATAGGTGTCATAAAATTGTTTAGAAAATATATATGGTTGTTCACCTTTGTGTCGTCTGTGATATACTTACATACATGTATATAAAAAAAGTATATTTAGAAACCGATAACAAGACATGTGCTAGTATATATGCTACCAATGTAAGGACGTCTCCCTCGATTGGTGTAGCAAATAAAGAATCCTTAAGAAAGGATTGATTGCAATTTTTCCTTTCCCATAATGGTAAGTTGCATCATTTTTTTTCCAAATATATTGCCAAAGACATACTGGTATTTAGTGATTCCTCATTCCCTGACAAGAAAAATCACTTCTGTCATTGAACGAGAAATCATCCCTACCTATGCCCTTAATCGCCTATTTATAGTTATATATATATATAATATATATAAATGGAGCAAAAATAGAAAAATATGAAAAAAATTAATACCAGTATGTTATTTAAACAATGACATTGTTTGATTTTATTTTTAGTACAGAGAATGTCAGCGAAACAGAAGTGCTGGGATGTGCCTATATTTAATTATACAATAATATATGTGTGTTTGTCTAACTGACATCCTCTAGTACAAATTTTAGAATTAATCATTTTTTTATCATAGAAAAGGATTTAACTTTAAGACTTGTTTCTATTCTAATAATGTATGAGCGTAGTGATTGTGTTTGTTTATTTTTCTTAATTTCTGTCAATTTGAGTATGACTATAGTTGTCAGTTTATGAAAATCTAAAAGGACATATTGTATTTTCGTTTAAGCTTTAAAGACTTTTAACATTGTTTGCAATAGCATGAATTGTTCTATATAATAAGAATGTTCTTATCCCGGGCATAAAAACAATGCCGTATTTGGCGAAACCTTTTCAACTTTTGATCTTCAGTGTTGTACAACTTTGTACTTTTTTCACTTTCGATCTTTTATATCTGGGCGTCACTGGTGAGTCTTGTGTGGACAAGGCGCGTTTTTGGCGTATTGAATTTTAAACCTGATGCTTTTTGTTATCTATTAATCATGTTTTTCTTTGTCTAATATGTTCTCCTATTTATTTGTATTGTAGTCCTGTAATATTATGTTGTTATTTCAATATTATATTTAACTTTGCCATTAAAGTGCGAGGTTTGGCATGCCATAAAACCAGGTTTAACTCACCACTTTTATTCCCCTTTAAAAGTGTCCTGTACCAAGTCAGGAAGATGTTCATTGTTATATTATTGTTCGTTTCTCTGTGTGTTGCATTTTAACGTTGAGTCGTTTGTGTTTTCTCTTATTTTTGAGATATTGAGATAAGACGTGGCACGGTACTTGTCTATCCCAAATTCATGTATTTGGTTTTCATGTTATATTTGTTATTCTCGTGGTGTTTTGTCTGATGATTGGTCAGTTTCTGTGTGTGTTGCGTTTCGGTGTTGTGTCGTTGTTCTCCTCTTATATTTAATGCGTTTCGCTCGGTTTTGGTTTGTTACCCCGATTTTGTTTTTTGTCCATGGATTTATGAGTTTTGAACAGCGGTATACTACTGTTGCCTTTATTTAACATATAACGTTAAATAATTAAAATAAACGTGTGTGGCACTTTCATAGAAAAGGCCTATAGCAAATGTTTCTATTGTTAAGGTTCATGTGGACCCTATGGCTAAAATGGCCGTATTTTCACCTCAAAATTTTTTCTGAGTTCAGGCAAACCTGTGCATCTGGAAAATTGTTAAGGCATAGCATGCCCTAGATAAATAGAATGCAAATGTATTGTATGATTTACAAAATTCATAATTTAACTGGATTTTCTCGTACACTTTTTTTTCGTCTGTGCAGAAGATGATAAAATTAACAAACAGTTGAGTTTACCCTGATATGGTCCACTCAGGTACACAGTTTAAATAACCAATTATTCTCATGTATCTATTGTCCATCTAATGTCCATGTCAATTAAAAATGCTCACTTTATTTTTCACCTGTGGGGGAGTTCTCAAACCTGTTTCCGAACTTAGTTTATTTTGGCATCTTCTGGAGGAATGAAAAAGAGTGCACAGCAAAATCCTGGTAAGTTTTTATTTTTCTAAAACATAAAACATACTTAAAATTCATTTATCTAGGGCATGCTATGCCTGTAAATTTTTTCAGACGCACAGGTTTGTCTGTACTCAGAGTAAATTTTGAGGTTAAAATACGGCCATTTTAGCCATAGGGTCCACATCAACCTTAATTATCTAAGCATAATGCGATGTGTTTGTTGTTTTCATATCTTAAAAAAATATGACTGTAATTGTCCATTGTTGAGAATCTTAATGTGATGTTGTATTTTCCCTTAATATGTAGTGTTAACTTATCTAGTATACTAATCTTCAATAGATCAGAGTGATTAAATTGAATGTTGATACTTGTTAAAATTAAATGCGTGCATTTCATGGTCAATTAGTACTGGTGTTTGAAAGGTGAATGATTTACTGATGTATGACACAGGTAGAAAAAGTCTGTTTGATTACGCTCAACGGACTGACACAAAGGTGAAGTGTGCATTGCACTTGTGACTTGCTTATGCTAGTTCTAAATAAATTTAAAAAGGAAATTATTTCAAATTCGGGTGAGTTTTTCATTTATCTTTAATCTTGCTGGTTGTATACTGAATTGATGAAATAATTTAACTTAGCGACCATCTGAAAAATAATTCATATACATTTGTTCCAAATACATAATTGTTTGTTTTATGATCTTTAAACTAAAGCTAAATGGCACTTATACATGTAGTTGAGAGTCTTCCTATTTTCTTATAAGTATATTGGTTTCCCGTAGATAGTTATGCACGGGACTGAAAGTGTGTGTGTATCCGGATAGAAGGTGTTTCAACGAGAGATCTACGACTCCGTTATTTTTAAGCATATCAAACATCTGTTTACGTTGCACATCATATTTTGAGCAGACTAATAGGAAGTGTACAACATCGTCTGTGACTTTGCCGTTTTCACAAATTTCACTCGGACTTTTCCCTATTTTGTGTAGATATTTATTGACATTAATAGAGCCAGATCTTAATCTGAATATTATTCGTTCACTTTCTCTATTCATTTGTGGTATGGTAATCCTAAATGATAAATTATTTTGGAAGGAGTGTAGTAATCTACCCTTTGGGTTGTCTGACCACTGTTTTTGCCAAATTTGTTTTAAATTTTTTTTTGTTAAACATTTGATGTCTTCTTTATATAGGGGAGTTTGACAATCTATTGTATCTTTATTAAGAGCCACTTTGGCAGTCTGGTCTGCAATTTTGTTTCCTAAAATTATGTTGCTACCTAGGTTGACTAAGTGGTTGTATAAAAATATAATGTCGTATAATAAATATGTTTTTACCTTAAATAAATTACTCTTTAAGGCTTGGAGAGCTGATAAAGAGTCGACAAACACAATGACATTATATTGCCATAAGCTCATAAGTGAAAATTGACATATTCTTAGGCAGTTTAAAACCTTTTTTCATTCCCATTTCAGGTATTGCAAATGCACATGAGGTTTTATTAGAATTTGCATCTTTAGATCCGTCCGTATATATTTTTAAAAACTGGTGGTACTGCGTATCAATCATGAAGTTACTTTCACTTCGAATTAAGTGTGGATTATCCTTTTTCGAGATGAGACTTGAGAGTTGTGTACATACATGGGGTTTAGTCAAATGCCAAGGGGGTGTTGGGAATTGTTTGTATTTATATATTTGATTAATATCAACATCATGTTGATTAATCATATCTTTTTAAACAATAAAATATGGTTTTTTATTCTGTTTTATTTCTCTGGAGTAGCAGAGAAATGTTGCCTTTTTTGCTAAACTTTCCTCAGTTGGATGGTTGTCTTCATGACTAGATATATTTAAAAACGATTGTGTAATAAGGCACTGCCTACGTTCTTCGTAGGGTGGGTCACCCATTTCTACTTGCAGTCCACTTGTGGCTAAATTTTATATGCACCTGTACAAATTCGAAGTGCCTGAATTTGCACCCGGTCCAGTATTTTCTTTACAGAATGTGAGGCAGAATTATATACTTCACATCCGTAGTCTATTTTGGATCTAATAAGTGCAATGTATATGTTTCTAAGAGAATGGCTGTTTGCTCCCCACTTAGTTCCTGTTAGAAGTTTCATGCAATTTAGGACTTTACTGCATTTTGCCTCTATAGATTAAATATGTCTTAACCAAGTCAATTTACTATCAATAATTATTCCTAAAATTTCACCTCATTGACTACTTGTAATAGACTGTTCCCTAACGTTTATAATAACTTCTCAGACTATTTCTTTCTACTAAAGACAATAGCTACAGTTTTAGAGGGGGAAATGAGAAATCCCCATTTATCACACAATGATTTTATATTGTCGAGATCTTTCTGTATTCTCCTTTGAATATAACCAATATTTTTACCACAAAGCCATATTGCACTATCGTCTGCAAATTGGGAAATAGAACAATTATTAATAAATAAAGGGAGATCGTTTACCATAATATTGAATAATGTCGGGCTGATGCAACTACCTTGAGGGGTACCATTTTGGATCGTGAGAATATCAGAAAGAGTGTTATTTATTTTGACCTGTATTGTTCTGTTAGTGAGAAAACTATTAACCCAACCGAGCATGTTACCCTTTATTCCAATTTTAACCATTTTGTTTAGAAGTCCATACTTCCATTTCACATCAAATGCTTTCTGAAAGTCAATAAATACTCCAATTAAATATTCTTTCTTTAAAAATGATTTGTGTATGTCGTTATCAAGTCTAATTATTTGTTCCATCGTACTTCTATTTTGACGAAATCTACTCTGATAAGGTGAGTAAATATGATTTTTCTCAAGATACCACCTCAGTCTGTTATTAATCATCTTTTCCATAATTTTTACAAAATAAGATCAGGTTATAACCTGTACAAAATCGCAACATGTACACGACATATATACATATGATACATGTAGCTGTACAGTGGAGCCTATATGACTACAATCTAAGTACACATCTTCATCACCATAATTCAACTTGTATTTTCATGTTTAATTTCATGTTTAATTTTTAACACATATATAAATACCTTTTAATGGCCCCGCAACGAAGTTGTCGGTGCCATATAGTTTTACCCTTGTCCGAGTTTCTGTCACTCCGAAATTCTGTCATTCCGTCATTCCGTAACAAGCCATTATACGGAGTTGTTTTCTAAACGCCTTCAGATATTGGGCTGATTTTCTGGTATGTGAGTTAACAATGATGAGTAACAGGTCAATTTTAAGTTTTGTTCCGCTCCACTAATTTTGGACGAAATTACGGGCTTTGGACTTTAATAAATTATTGAAAATCACAGTTAAATGGATATTTTTTCTATACTCCTCCAGATGTTGAGCTCATTTTTGATATGTTAGCTTAGACTTCCATCATGTTTGTGTCGACATGTGCTTATATTGCAATTGCAGATTTTTCAACTGTTTGGGACGCGGACATTCGTGTCGCTTTGACACATCTAGTTTTAAATTTGTTCTGACAATTTTTTAGTCATTTAAACACAAAGGGACGACGCAGTTATTGTGTGTGGGTTCAATTCCCACCCTAGGCATTCATTTATATTGGCTAGTGTCATATAGTTTCACCCTTGTCCAAAAATTTGTCATATCGAAGTTCCGTCATTCCGGCATTCCGTCATTCCGCAACAAACCATTATACGGAGTTTCTTCCTAAACGCCTTCGGATATTGGGCTAATTTTCGTAAGCTAACCATGATGAGTAACAGATCAAGTTTAAGTTTTACCCCCCCCCCCCCCCCCAAAAAAAAAATACGGGATTTGGACTTTGATAAATAATTAAAAATCACAGTTATATGAAAAACTTTTCTATACACCTCCAGATTTTGAGCTCATTTGTAATATGTTAGACTACCATCATGTTTGTGTCCACATGTGTTTGTATTTTAATTGTGGATTTTTCAACTTTTTTGGGACGGGGCCATTGGTGTCGCTTTGGCACATCTAGTTTTAAATTTGTTCTGACAATTTCTTATTCATTTAAACATATAGGGACAACGGATATGGTGTTTGTGGGTTCGATTCCAACCCTAGACATTCATTGATATTGGCCGGTGCAAAGCGTGGGCAGTTTTGCTAAGTGGCCCCGATTCTGATTCTGTTGTTCATATGTCACTTTAAAAAATCAGGCAACCTCATTCAGGTCTGGCTATCTTTATTTTTCTTTCCGAAAATCGTACACAAAAAAAACATGGCATAATTGTGAAAATTATATCAAAGGTAACTATGGAATAATTTTCAGTTATAGAGATTTATACTCTTGTTTCATTTTCATAGGTTACATTCTACAGCTATAGGTTGATTTATATACATTATTTGTATTTTAGGTCAATTTTGTCCAAAACTTGTTTTTGGCATAATTAACCTAGGATGCATCCAAGATCCAAAAGTTTTTATATTGATGAATTATATATCAGATTTGGATTCTTTTAGTTACAAAATATTTTGAATCGTAGGTGGCGGACAAATCTTTATTCCTAAAGCTTTCAGGTCTGAAAATTGCCCAACATCACACACATTTGTTCACAATGGGCCTAATTTGGAACATAAAATGTACTCTTATTAAAAAGAACTGATTTATTGAGCATTGAGACTTTTGAAATAGGGCCATTAAAGAACCAAATTGTGAACTTTTTGGAGTTTTATGGTATACAGAATAGGGCCATTTTGGGCAATAAGTGAACCTTGTCCTTTGAATCAGTGGTTTCCATAACCATATTACTAAGTATATGTTAGAAGATAGCACTTTCACAGTACATTGTTAATCTTAAAGATAAATATATGCCAACAATGACCAATATTAATGATGGAATGAGATTATACATGTTATATATATGTTACAGTAAATAGGTGAAATTTGGAATTACATGTAATTACTAAACATTTCAGTAAATACCTGTAATTACTAGCCAATTTAGTAGTTATATGTATTTTTTGTCATTTTTACAGCTATTCACTAACTTGATGTGTTTGTTTTAAAATTAAAAACATAATTCAAGATACCAAATAAGAAAGTAAAGGGATAGGGATTTTAAGGGAGCTTACTTACGGATGTAGGACTATAAGGCACATCAAAAGTGCATACTCTTTAATGTTTGTGAATTGAAACTGGAAAATGGTTGTTTTATAGGTTTCGAAACTTATGCATGCAAGACAATGATATCTATCTAAAATTGATTTTTATGATTTGGTTAAAATAGAATCGCCATCATGCACTGTGGTTTAAAACTTAAAAATAACTTTCTCCAAATATCCTGGATTTCTACCAAACATGGACAGAAGCAAATTTTTTATGATCATAAGTTAATATCCCAAAGTAAAGTTTGTAAAAAGAATCCTTTTTTTTCGTATATCACTTATAAATGGACTAGAGTTTTTTCCCCAGTTAACATTTCATACACTATGCAGTTAAAGTTTTTAAAACATAAGTTTTATAAACCATCCTGGATTTTTACCCAATTTTGACAAGCTTCTTACAGTACTCGTCAAAAGATGGTATCTAGAGGAAAATTTTAATGTTTTGTTCCTCATTTTTGTTGAGCCTGCGATTAACAGCAAAAGTAGGCTATTTGTTCTGCAAAACCCTTACAACTTTAATAGCTTTTAAATACATCGATAACCCATCTCCAGCTAGAGGTTGAATTGGAGGTCACACGAATACGTATTCAATGAGGTCCAAATATTCCCTCGCAAGTGCACAACTTATTAACCTTGTTTCTCGGCTATTTTAACAAAATATAACCAGATTGGCTGCTAACAGTGAATTATAATTCCACTATATCATTTTTATTAATGATTTAACAACAAAAATTTTTTTTTTTTTTTTTTATATCTTGAAGCTAATGCCCATAACAGTTCATTCCAGTTCTTAACCTACAAAACGTTATCTTATCTGTATAAGGTAGTAAGTCTAAATATTCTTAAAATTCAAAGTTTTCTTTAAAAAATTAAAATATTATGCTTTAGGAGAATTTTCCATGTCTGCGGAAATTTGTCACAAAATTATCTGTGTAATGCTCAACTTGAACCATTTTGGATTAAAATTAAAGTTACTCGGATTTAACCAAATATTCAAAGTCCATATTTATTCAAGATATTTTTTTATATAGAAATCAACCATTCAAAATTTACTGTACTGTACTAACTGATCTTTTAGTAAGAATTACCATAACTTTTAATCACCTGACCATAATACAACATTGTTTTAGAAGTCAATAAATAGGTGTAAAAATTCTTTTTAAAATTAGTTATTACTGGTAATAACTGGGCCGTTTCAGTAATTACTTGTATTAACTAAGTGCATCGGGAATACCTGTAATTCCTGAATTTTAGTAATTACATGTAATTCCTCATTTCACCTATTTACTGCAACATATATACTGTTTTATATTTTCACATGTTAATACATAAATCAAAATTAAAACCAAACTGTTGTCATTATTGATAAAAAAAAAAACGAAAAGGGAGGTATGATTGGTTATCAGACACCAGCTCTAGACAAAGTGCGAAAAAGACATAAAGCTTACCATACAACATTTTTAACAATCAGAAAAAAAACTATACACAAATCAGTTAGAAATAGCCATTAAATGTTAAACAATATAAACAAACAAACTGATGGCCACATCAATGTACAAACAGAAAAACAAGATATACACCAACAAATTGCAAGCCCTGTTTTACAGGCTGCTTACTAAGGACCGACACATTCATATGGTAGATGTGTTCTATATGTATGGTGCAAAATGTTATCCTTGCTAAAAGCAGTGGTATCCAAAGTATTTAATCCAGAAGAAATTAAAAGAAAACCTAACGGTTGAAAAACAAACCTGATGTTGTAAAATTCAAATAACAAAAATACCATAAAAAATGAAAAAAAGACATCATTAGCGGAAGGCTAGTTACATATAGTATATTGTAATATTTACAATGAACCATTAAATAATTAGAAAACAGAACCATTAGGCTCTGATGTTTTAAAACTATAATGAATGACTGATTTAAAGTGTTACAATAAAACAAAGATAACTCAGTGAAGCTATTTGTGAACATTTAAAAAGTTTGTTGACTGCAACAGAAATCTAGAATAAGGGACAATTATCCTGTTGTGCTAACATTATAAATTGATCCAAAAGCTAGATGATTCTAAAAACAGAAGACCTGGATATCACATGTACAAACATTTTTAATAAATGTCATTTGTTGCCCAGGATCTGCTTAACCATCCCGAGCACCTGAGATCATCCCCAAGTTTTTTGTGGGGTTCGTGCTGTTCAGCCTTTGGTTTTCTATGTTGTTTCTAGTGTACTATTATTTGTCTGTATGTCTTTTTTAGTTTTAGTCATGGCATTGTTTATTTTCCATTTATGAGTTTGCAGTTCATCTGGTATCTTTCACCCAAATATTACAATTTGTTTGTTTTAATATGTTTGTCTCGAACCTCTTTTTCATAGTTCAGTGAGTTACTATATAGTTACTCGAAGAATATTTTGCTATGTTGATTCTCTATTATAAGTTATCGATAAAGATTTGTTTATGTGTTTATCTATATGGTCATTATGCCAATATAACAGTTCTTATTTGACAATGTGGTCGTTGATAATTCACAGAGTTAAGTTTCCTAGTTCAAGTGAGTATCTCAGATATGATAGCATATTCTATTATGTGTGCTCTCCTGTAAGGTGACCATATCTGTCTGGCCGGTATTACATGAACACCCGTCATTTATCAATAATTCAACATAACTTGAGGTCCTCTGATATTTAGTTTTTCAGTACTTTGATTTTATAATAACTAAACACGTACCATTAGCACAAGGTTTAGAATTCTCCTTACAGATACATCTACACGTGGAAATATTGATCTCTTGGGTAGGCAAGCATTCTATACCTGGACATACTGCAAAATGAAAAGAAGCTTGGTTATATTTGTATACAAATGGTACAAACACACCCGCATACGTTTGAACGATCGATCGATCTCGAAGCGTATACAACGTGCCCTAAACGTGTCTCAAACTATCTGTATATTGCGGCCACTGTAAATTCTATTATATGTGACTTATTAAAAAAAGAATCGACATTCCAGTTGAATTTTAAAATTTCATTTTTTTCGAGTATAGTTAACATCATTTATTATTATTATTATTACATATAATGTGAATTGAAGGAACAACTACAGAAAATACAAATTCGTGTAAGATATTTTGCCTGAGTGAGTAGAAATCTTAGTCATTTCATCATGTCTTAATTTATCAACTAAGAAACTTTGTCGTCACTTTATATTTTTTGTGTTTTCGAAATGCTCTTCTTGCTCTTCTTGGTGTACCTTCGACTTGAGCGCTGAAAATTATCTGTACAATAGTAGAACAATTAACCCAGTGATAGAAAAATGATAATGACATTAAATAGATTATGTGCTTCCATAGACTGTTGTTGATTTATACCATCAGAAACTCTCAGGATGTATGAACCATGGATATATATGACTACTAGAATACTTGAGATTTGATGATCGTTTAACTACTACAGCTTCATCACACGTATTTCAAGACTATGTTGTTAATTAGCTAATGAATATAGTTTAAAAAATCGTGTGTAATATCTAATTAGACGTAACGACTAAATAATTGTTGGATTCAATTACATCTTAACATTTCTTAAAAGTAATATGTGCCAAGAAAGTAAAAAAATAACAACACATGATTATTTTTGATATCTCATTCAGAATGAAGGTATAACGCACGCTCATTTTAGTGGTTGTCCCATGTGCAGTACCACCTGATCACGGAGCACCTGACATTAACCCATATTTTTGGTTGGTTTGTGTTGTTTATTCGTACGGTTGTGATGCTTTGTTTTGTAAACTGTTGTTTGTTTGCTTGAATTCAAAAAAATTGTTTATCTAAAATAAGATGTTGACAGTAAAATATAAACGATAACTACAAGATTGTCTAAGTTTATAGATAATAGGGGATCAAGTTGTTTATGTTTTCCTTTTATTTTTTTCGTTCTGTTATGTTTTGTTATACATTTAAATTTAAACCACGACATTATTGGTGCAGGGAGGGGGGTGTTTTACACACAATGCGTTTTTTACAGTGTTGTTTCTATTTTGTGTACTTTAACATTCATAATTTCTATCTTATTGAGCAAATATACCATTAACGACAAAAAACAGAATGTGTCGAGAACACCTTTTGTATTGCCGTCTTTGATTGATTAATGTATATGTTTTCTTTTAAAGGTTTAAATAAGTTTTGTTGTATATCTGTGATTTCTGTATACACAGCTCTGGCAACTGGATGTCAGTTAATTTTGAATTAACTTATAATGTCTGGTGGTGTTGCTGACCAATTTTCGAATTGGAAATTGACAGTTTTCATGGTTTTTCCCATTATGAATTTGTTCTAGAGTTCGATATTTGTTTCATATTTTTTAAGTAAGCTCATGAACATGCATGATGATATTTCAATTTAAAATAAATTTTCAAAATCTCACAGTAATTATAAGAAAGAAGATGTGGTATAATTGTCAATGCTACAACTGTCCACATGAGCGTTTTGTTATGTCTAATACGAACATTAAAGGCAACACAGAAATTATCATTAAAACAATACCTGGTTCGTAAGCTGGTGGCACAACAAAAGAATATGTATACTCTGTAAAACATAGATATCCCAAAAACACAAGATAAATCATAGTTTGAACGTGTGATTTAAGATACATTTGTCGAACTATGGCAATTGTTGTTGGTATATTCAATATATTCATATACATTAATTAATTGGTTAGGCGGACTTGTTGATGATTAACTCGGGTTAATCTGAAATGTTGTAATTTCTCTAGAGAGTCACAATGATAGCAACCCATTTGAAAATATAAAACACAAAGATGACATTAAAAACCACTAAAAAACTTCTCTCAAATGTGAAAAATTGTAAGTGTCATTTGGTCTCTTGTGAATAGTTGTCTCATTGGAAATCCTATCATATATTTTTTTTTATAAAATATAGACGTGGCGTTGAAAGTTAAAGCGCAATAGTCCATTAGTAGACCACTAAAATTAAATGATTTAGTTAGGCAAAACGAATTCTGTACGACAACTTATATTCAATATTTTGAACTGAAATGATGAAATCAAGAACATATTAATTTTTTATCAAGGTTTTGGGATGGAAAAGTGCAAAGGATCTTATTTCTCGCCGCTTACTACGAACATTTTAATTTTTTTTTAGCATGATCACTTAATTGACTAGTCATTTTAATAAGTCGCATGATCATATTTTTCAACAGTTTAGCACGTAGAAATGTTTAAGCAGTCTCGCACCATTTAACTCGCTAAACGATCCCGAAGGTAGCTATTTTAATAATATGAATTTTTGAATTTTTTTAAAATAGGACTATAAAGGACAATAACTCCTTAGGGGGTCAATTGACCATTTCAACCATATTGACTTTTTTTTAGGTCTTATTTTGCTGTTTACAATTTATCTCTATCTATGAAAATATTCAAGTAAATAACCAAAAAACGGGGATATTTCCTTAAAATTACCAATTCAGGGGCAGTAACCTAACAATGTAACACACACAGAAACGTACCAAGCATCAGACAAAATCCCAAGAGAATAACAAATATAACATCAAAATCAAATACATGAATTTGTGATAGACAAGTAACGTGACACAAGACAAGTAACGTGACACATCATCGCAATGTGAATTTACACTCAACAATAAGAGAAAACGAACGACACAACGTTAAAATGTAACACGCACAAAAGGAAAAAATGGTGGGTTGAACCTGATATTGTGGCATGCCAAACCTCCCTCTTTGATGGTCACGTGAAATATAACATCAAAATGACAACGCAACACCACAGGACTATAACATAAACAAATCGGAGGACACACTTGACAAGGAAACACACGAACAACAGCCAACAAAAGGCAACAAGTTCAAAATTTTAATACGTCATAAGTGCATTTTGTCTACAAAAGACCTACTAGTAACACCCAGATACAAAATTTTGAAAGCCGAAACAAGTACAAAGTTGAACAGAATCAAGGATCAAAAGATCAAACCAGTTAGTTAGTTAGTTACCAGAACAACACTATCATTTAGAATAATTTATACTTTCGCAAACTGTGAATTTTATAAAATTACTATTCAAAATACTAAGGACTGCGACTAGCCAAGTTGTCCCTGTCGATTAAGCTGCTAATAATATTGTTATTGTTTGACGTAAATTTTACATGGGGATTCAGAAAAAATCACCAATTCACCAACCTTCCAACTGACTCCATTTTCCGAAAACGACATCTAAAACAAACATAAACTTTTAGCTACCGCTTTACAAGCAGAACCAAATACAAAGAAAGTCCCAACTATGTATTGGCTTCCGAAGCTACACAAAACACCTTACAAATATATATTTATTTCGTATTGAATCCATTTTTTCACTACTAAATTGTCTTTTCTTCTTACCAGCACACTTGGTACAATCAAAACTCTGATAATAAATTGTTCAAATAACGCCTTTGAAAATAGTGGAATTAATTACTTTTGGAGTGTCAAGAACTCGCTGGAAGTACTTGATAAATTGCATGCTTATATTTGTGATTTTGAATCTGTTAAGAGTTCAGTCGTTTTTGATGCGTTTTGTTTATTGATTTTACCATGTGATTATGGACTTTCCGAATTGATTTTCCTCTAAGTTCAGTATTTTTGTGATTTTACTTTTTCTGCATTGGCTAGAGGTATAGGGGGAGGGTTGAAATATCACAAAAATGTTTAACCCAGCCACATTGTTGCACCTGTTCTAAGTCAGGAGCCTCTGGCCTTGTATTATTTATATTTTTTTGTTTCTTATGTACTATTTTGAAATTAGTAAGGCGTTCTTTTTCACTGAACTGGTATATATTTGTTTAGTGGCCAGCTGAAGGACGCATCCGAGTGCGGGAATTTCTCGCTACATTGAAGACCTGTTGGTGACCTTATACTGTTGTTTTTTTCTATGGATGGGTTGTTGTCTCTTTGACACATTCCCCATTTCCATTCCCAATTGTAATTCCAGGAAACAACTGAAATACATTTCATAACCAGACATTTGCAACACAAGAAGTAGACACATCCAAATAAGTTTATACCTCAACGCCAATATATGTCATATTTGAAATTGTACAAAATGACAAAAAATGACGTCATTTAAATTTGTAAAACAGATCATAAAAAAAATAAAAATGACGTCACATTTGAATGAATTAGATAGAATTAGGATTGATATAAGATTATTTTTGAACTAAATACTGATATTGTGTTAAATAACAGAGCACATTTCAATACTTTTTAATAGCAAACTAAGGTAGCAATTAACTATAGTATAACGATATGTCCGGTTTGTTTTGAATCTAACTTCAAACGTAAAATATCGTACTGATTACTTTGAAGAAAATCAAATCTAATTAATGAAGGCGATGATTAATTTTCTATACCATAACAAATAAATATAATAGGAAAGACGTCAACACATTTGACAAAATCCGATGAGGATTACAAATATAAAATTAAACATTTAAACTAAATACATGAATTTGGGATTGACAAGTACCGTAACACGTCTTATAGTTATGTGAATTCACACTCAGCAAAACAGTCACAATCGGGAATAAGTCACGCATTGTAATCAAAAGATTAGACGACATAATGACAAACCACAATCTACCATGTGGTAAAAATGTTTTACAAATCAAATGACGTCATTTTGTTGTCGTTTTTTACAATTTAAAATATGAAATCACTTGGCGTTGAGGTCTAAACTTTTTCAGATGTGTCTAGTTTGGTCAAATATATTGTATGGATCCGCTAATTCTTGGTGGTGTCCATCAAATTTACGGAGTGTCAATTTTAATCTCTCCTTTGTTGGAGCAGTGTGAACAAGCATGATAATAACTCCATTAGGGGTCATGTTGACTGACAATGTATTCGTGAATCCTACTTTGCTGAACATTACTGCTGCTTACAGTTTATCTCTTTCTATAATAAAATTCAAGGTAATAACCAAAAACGGCAAAATTTCCTTGAAATTACTAATTTAGGGTTGCAACCCAACAATGGATTGTCCGATTCATCTGAAAGTTTCAGGGCAGATAGATCTTGACCTGACAAACAAGTTTACCCCCATGTCAGATTTGCTCTAAATGCTTTGTTTTTTAGTAATAATCCAAAAACTGCATTTTACCCCTATGTTCTATGTTTAACAATGGCAGCCATCTTAGTTTGTAGGCCGGGTCACCGGACAAATTTTCTAAACTTGATACCCCAATGATGATTGTGATCAAGTTTGGTTTGATTCGGCTGAGTAGTTTCAGAGGAGAAGATTTTTGTAAAAGTTAACGACGACGGACAACGACAGACGACGGACGCCAAGTGATGAGAAAAGCTCACTTGGCCCTTCGGACCAGATATGCTAAAAAGAGGATGTGATATAATTGCCAATGAGACAACTCTTCACAAAATGACACGGAAATTAACAATTATAGGTCCTTTTTTTTAGTTCTATATCGGCGTCACACATCAGCGTATAGCTCCGAGGTACGCCAGTCGTATTAAAAAATCATGTACGCTGCCAATACGCTAGTAATTTTGGATGCATTCAACCTGTCAATCCTATCTGTTATGTGTGCACAACGAGCTTTAATCGCGTATTGGGCGTACCAGAAGCATTCACAAGCGTTTATCGGTAGTTTAAGAAACGTATGGTTGCATTTGTCTAACGTAGATGGAATGAACGCTACAAAGAGAAAGAGTATCTTAAACGTATTTAAGACGCGTACCGGCCGTATCTTAGACGTTCTATTATGGCAAATTGTATAGCAGACTGTTATCATATAAGAACCATTACACAAAGAACATTTGATTTGAAATTATTTATTTTATCTTTTTTTGCAATTCGCTTGTATAAATAACATGACCCTAAATTGTATAAACCATGATAAAGTCTCGTAATTACGTGTATGTTGAATAACGATTCAAACAGGGGATCATACATTTCATACGCCTATTTGGCTGGCTGAAGTTTTATATTGATAATATGCATTTAATGTAACGACATATTTTATAATCAGGTTGCACTATAATAAACAATTCTTTTTCTTCTTCTTCTATTATAGGGTGTTTGTCACAAACACACTCGCATACGTTTTATTTAAAGTCGAACGATCTCGAAGCGTATACGACGTGCCCTAAACGTGTCTCAAACTACATGTAGCGCAATCAACGCTCGTGTATCGTATAGATACATGTAACGTGCGTGTAGCGTACAGGTATACGTTTGACACACGCTTAAGCTGGATGAAAATGTGTGTGCTGCATAAACATTTCCTCCATTTGTAGCGTTCAACAAGCGTATTCCTTTGTACTTAGACAAACTTCAAACTTATGAAACTTGGGTTTAATGATTGCTTAGCGTTCCTATGGCGTTGGTCAATTTGCTTTGTAGATTTGGGGCACGCCGGTCTTTACGCTAATGCGTGACGCCGGCACGAATTTTAATATCTATTGATACATTGTATACCTAGCTTTGTCTTTTATTTTATTTTTTCATTTACAGTATATTGCGGCCACTGTATTCAAAATGCCTTTGTAAAGCCTGTTATATGTGACTTATTAAAAAAAAATCGAAATGCCAGTTCAATTTTAAAATATCACTTTTTCGAGTAGAGGTAACATCATTTACTATTATCATTATTGCATATACTGTGAAGTGAAGAAACAACAAAATAAAATACAAATTCGTGTAAAATATTTTGCCTAAGTGAGTAAGAATCTTAGTTATTTCATTATGTCTAAATTTATCAACTTATAAACTTAGTCGTCACTTTATATATTTTGTGTTTTCGAAATGCTCTGATTGGTGTACCTTCGACATGAGCGCTGACAATTTATTGAAAGCCAACGAGGTCAAAATTCTTAATTCGTAACTTGTCAATTCCTTACTTGTTACTTTGTAATTTCTAAATTGTTAATTTGTAAATTCATAATGCTTAATTCGTAAATTGTCAATTTGTTACTTGCACCTTTGTAGTTTCAACATTCTTAATCGGTAAATTGTCAGTTTGTTACTTGTGACCGTGTGCAATTTCATAATGCTTCATTTGTAAATTGTATCCTTGTATTGAAACTCAACATTCTTCATTTGTTAATTGTCAATTTGTAACTTGTAGATTTCAAAATTCTTTATTGGTAAATTGCAATTTTGTATATTGATGATTTGTTTTTTGTAACATGTGACTTGTCGATTCGTGAATTGTCGATGTATGAAATGTCGAAGTGTTAAATGTCATTGTTGTATTATGCTAACGATAATTATGACGACAGATGGCGCTCGGGTTCTTCTTCGGTGTATAATCCTCATGTAAGTAGGAGCACCGCCATATGGATTATATACCAAAGGAGAATAAATCGACTATGTACAGCGCATACATATAAAAGCCAACAAATAGATAAATACATTCATTTTGTTTGTTCTATATGGCCTGTATAAAAGGGACTCGGGTTTTTATTGAGGTAACCTCGTATAAACATGTTAGTTTACTGTACTGGTCACCAAACCTGCAATGAGGTGTGTCACTTCCTTATTACGATATATAGATGTGTCGGTGGAACGGGCTTCCTTATCAACTTCGCAAATATATTACTGTCACTTGGCAAGAAATTTCTACTTAATATTTAACCGGGTCAAACGAGACTAAAAACATCAAATAGAAGAAGGTACTGGAAAAATACTAATATTGTCCTGGGCCCGCAAATTTTTTGACAACCATCATTCATTTACATTATAATCTCAATATTAAAATTTCAGAAAAGAATGTAATTATCTAATAATATGTTATAATACAAGAAACAAATGGACGAACAGTCTTTATTTATTTGGCTCCTAAGTAATGAAAATAAATCATCGGGCAGGAATCTGATGTACGTATACAGTAGTTGTCGTTTGTTTATGTAATTTACACGTGTTTCTCGTTTCTTGTTTTTTTATAAAGATTAGACTGTTGGTCTTCCCGTTTGGATGGTTTTATAGCTTGTTGCTCGGTGTGAGCCAAGGCTCGTATTAAAGGCCGTATCTTTACCTATAATGGGTTACTTTTATAAATTGTTATTTGGATGGAGAGTTGTCTCATTGGCGCTCATACCACATCTTCCTATATCTATAAAAAAAAATACTTTGCAAAACAAAATGAATGAAATAATATTTTAAATGAGTCACTTAGTTGATGTATACTATATATCAAAACTGTGTTGAATATGCACTATTTTGTAATAAAATCTAAAGGAACCAGAAAACTAATCGAGGCCCTAAAATTTTAGATATTGTCAACCGGAATGCGAGAAACCGCATATATTTTAATGGTCAGGTCAATAATGGGATATCATATGGTCAATAGTATAGGACCAGAACACATCTACAATCTTCAATAAGCTTGAAAGAATCAGCGACAACCTGTGAAATTTATAACAGGAGAGTACAAATCCAGAAAAGTTGGTTGCGTCTCAAAAACGCTCACAAAACTTAAACTACAAGACATTCAGACAAGACGATCAAGCTAATATTTCTGTACGAAGTGGTCGCAGTGCTATAGAACCAGACCATCTTCCTATATCAACTTAAAAAAAAAAACTTGTCCAAAAAGAACACTAAATTGCTGTCAAGGGCCCAATTTAACAATGATCATTCAAGAAATGTTGTGAACAAACGTGCAGATAAAAAACTACACGAGGTGTTTTGAGATTTCAACGAGTAAAATACAACAATATTCTCAATCATTTTTCGTAAAAATAGTATTCGAATAGATGCACATTGAATAAGCGTAGTGCGTACACCGAGCGTTGACAGCCGTTCAGAAACTACTCACGTGCATCGTCAATGCATCGACGGCGTTTTCTCTACCGTTGAATTAAAGTCGGTATTTGTATCTACAACGTTCTCCTACAGATACAGATCTAAAATGATCATGGTACAAAATCGAAATATACTAGGAGGTGTCCCTTCTACATATTTGTTAATGACCATGATCGTTAAACTATGAAACTGTTTATTTTTTTACTACACGCGTCACTTACATAAATTTGAGATTGAAATGGAAATGTATCAAAGAGAAAACAACCCGACCATAGAGCAGACAACAACCGAAGGCCACCAATTAGTGTTCAATGCAACGAGAAACTCCTGTACCCGTAGGAGTCCTTCAGCTGGTCAAGGCGAGCCCCTACACAAATATGTATACTAGTTCAGTGATATACCGGACGTCATACTGAACTCCGAATTATACAAAAGAAACAAAAACTAAAAATCATACAAGACTAACAAAGGCCAGAGTTTTTTCGAAATCTCAAACCCCCCTTCCTAATATTCCCACTTTTAAACAAATTGACGCCCTCTCCCTCTGACTTGTCAGAGAAAGGATCTAGCCATATCGCCATTTGCATGAAAGAGGCAATAAATTTATCTCTTATATGCTAACACCAATCATACCCCACCCAACGAAGTTGCGGAGGGTGTACTGTTTTGACCCGTCCGTCCGTACGTCAGCCCATAGGTCATGTTTCTTGCCGTCGCAACTCCTCTCAAACCACACAACAGAATTTCATGATAATAAGGACATACTTAGTAGATTTGCATATCGAAAAGAAATTGCAAAGACAAGAAATTGCAATTACATTTTTTTTCTAGAAGTTACGCGCTTTTGAACTTATGTGCTTTGATATACCTCTGCAGCAGTTTATCGTCGCAACTCCTCTGAAACCACACCACAGAATTTCATGAAACCTTGTAGATAATAAGGACATACTATGAAGATGTACATATAGACAGGAAATTATGCTTCATTTTTTTTTCTTATACAATTTTTTTTTCTAACAGATATTTTATTTCTCCAGTGACAATGTGGGGACGTGGGGCATGTAAGCGCGCTCACTAAGGTTCTTTAATTTTATTTCTCCACGAAAATATATATTTGCACATTATTTGGGGTTTGGCCAAAGGAGTATGTTGTTGGTCATTTTTAGAGTAAAATGATAGCCTGGGATCATGGCTGACTGTTCAACAGAAAAGCCAGGCGGAATACAACCTGCAATAGGATATTAGGATTATATTGTTACGAATTCATTGCAAATGATTTTTTATTTTATATTTGACATGCAAATTTAAAAAAAAATTAGGTATATTCATTAACATCGTGAATCATTTCAGTTATTTAACGATTGACAACATGTGAGATTTAGTAAGGTTGCCGGGCTATAAGGAGCTGTTGCACCAGATGGGGTTCTTATCGGGAGTACAGGGCATTAAGTAGCTTTTGAGATCGAGGGACCCGTGAATATTTTGGTCTTTTTGGTTGTACATTTTTATTGTAGGAAATCTGGTAGCGGCAATTTCTAATCTTTTTGACCAGAAAAAATCAATAGGCATATATATAAATACATAAAATTGAGAATGGAAATGATGAATGTGTCAAAGAGACAACAACCCGACCATATAACTGACAACAGTAAAATAGAATATCTATGTCAGCCCTTTTCTGATAGAATAAAATGGACCGATAATAGCAGTTTATGATTTATAGAAATCGGTATAACTAGTACCCGAGGTTTTCAGTAATAATATAGCCTTTTGAAACGACTATATGGTATTAGGTTTTGTCATTGATGAAGGTCGTAGGTTGCCTATAGTTGTTCACATCGACTTTATTTGTACTTCGCGGTGGTGGATAGTTGTCTCATTGGCAATCATACGGTTTATTACCACATCTCCTTATTGTTTATCCAGTCTTAATACTCCACTGTCCAACGACTATTTCATTAACCCCGTAATTAGGAGAGCCTCAACTACTCGGGATGTTTTTTATATAGTTTCCGTTCTCGAGAGAAAGTCCACATCATTAAACAAAATAAAACTGGGATCCTGTAAACATGCAATTTTCGTTTTTCCTTTTAACACGCATTTGCTGTAATAAATAGATTAAAATTACTTAGGTATATATTCGATATGGAGGTACTCCGACTTACAGGAGGATTATACACCGAAGACGAACCCGAGTGCAATCTGTCGTCATAATGATCGTTAGCATAATACAACGATGACATTTAACACTTCGACATTTCACACATCGACAATTCACGAATCGACAAGTCACATGTTACAAGTTACAAAACATCAATATACAAAAAGACAATTAACCAATAAAGAATTTTGAAATCTACAAGTTACAATTTGACAATTAACAAATGAAGAAGGTTGAATTTTAATACAAGGATACAATTTACGAATCGACAATTTACGAATGAAGCCTTATGAAATTGCACAGTTACCTGAACAAACTGACAATTTACCGATTAAGAATGTTGAAACTACAAAGGTGCAAGTTACAAATTGACAATTTACGAATTAAGCATTATGAATTTCACAGTAACAAGTTACAAATTAACAATTTACGAATTAACAATTTAGAAATTACACAGTTACAAGTTACGATGATTGACAAGTAACGAATTAAGAATTTTGACCCCGATGGCTTTCCATAACAATTATTTGTACAAATAATTAGTGCTTCCATAGACTTGTGTTGATTTATCTCATCAGAAACGCTCAAGTTTTAAGGTTCATCATAACAAACGGACAAATATGGCTGTATTTACATGCCAAAAATTACTCTGAGTACAGACTTACCTGTAAAGTATGAAAAGTTTTAATGCCTAGCATCCACTAGATTTAAAAACAAAAAAAAATCCATTTTGTGTTTCAGAAAAATAAAATCTCTTTTGGATTTTGATGGGCATTTTTTTTCCTTCATGCAAAAGGTGTGAAAATTGACTAAGTTGTGGAACAACTATGAGATGCTCCCTCAGGTAAAAAAACCGGTTTGTATTGTTTTCATTGTCCTTAATTGACCATATACACCAGGTATCTTCACATCTATAGGTGAGTTAAAGAGTTTATCTGCGTCAGTGAGTGGACAGTATCAAAGTAATGCAGGTGTTTGTTTATTTTTGCACCTTCTGAAGAAAGAAAAAAATGCCCAGCAAAAACCAAGAAAGATTTTATCCTTCTTAAACACAAAATGCATTTAACTTTTATTAGGCATTAAAACTTTTCAAACAGCACAGGTAAGTCTGTACACAGCGTAGTTTTTGAGGTAAAAATACGGCCAGATTTGTCTATTTGTTATGATGAACCTTAAGAACCTTGGATATAAATGCTTACTAGAATACTTGAGATTTGATGATCGTTTAACTAATGTAGCTTCGAAATAAAAAAAAAAAAGAGTGACACTTCATCACACGTAATTCAAGACTATATTGTTAATCAACACACTGCTTATGGATATAATGTAAAAACAAACGTGTATAATATCTAAACATACGTAACGACAAAATAATTGTTGAATTCAATTACACCTTAACTTTTGTGAAAAGTAATATATTACAAGAAAGTAAACAAATAACAACAAATAATTATTTTTGATGTTTCATTCAGCATGAAGTTATAACGCATGCTCATTTTAGTGGATGTCCCATGTGCAGTATGACCTAATCACGGAGCACCTGACATTAACCCATATTTTTGGTTGGTTTGTGTTGTTTATTCGTAAGGTTGTGATGCTTTTATTTTGTAAACAGTTGTTTGTTTGCTTGAATTCAAAAAAATCGTTTATCTAACATAAGATGTTGACAGTAGAATATAAACGATTACTACAAGATAGTCTAAGTTTATAGATAATAGGGGATCAAGTTGTTTATTTTTTTCTTTTAATTTATTAGTTCTGTTATGTTTTGTTATACATTTAAATTTAAACCACGACATTAGTTGTGCAGGGAGGGGTGTTTTACACACAATGCGTTTTTTACAGTGTTGTTTCTATTTTGTGTACTTTAACATTCATAATTTCTATCTTATTGAGCAAATATACCATTAACGACAAATAATGAATGTGTCGAGAACACCTTTTGTATCGCCGTCTTTGATTGATTAATGTATATGTTTTCTTTTAAAGGTTTAAATAAGTTTTGTTGTATATCTGTGATTTATGTATACACAGCTTTGGCAACTGGATGTCAGTTAAATTTGAATTAACTTATAATGTCTGGTGGGGTTGCTGACCAATTTTTGAATTGGAAATTGACAGTTTTCATGTTTTTTGCCATTATGAATTTGTTCTAGAGTTCGATATTTGTTTCATATTTTTTAAATAAGCTCATGAACATGCATGATGATATTTCAATTTAAAATCATATTTCAAAATC
The DNA here is from genome assembly GCF_036588685.1 of Mytilus trossulus. Classification (NCBI taxonomy): domain Eukaryota; kingdom Metazoa; phylum Mollusca; class Bivalvia; order Mytilida; family Mytilidae; genus Mytilus; species Mytilus trossulus. Next base: position 15,141,838 of record NC_086380.1, read on the forward strand.
TCACAGTAATTACAAGAAAGAAGATGTGGTATAATTGTCAATGCTACAACTGTCCACATGACCGTTTTTGTAATGTCTAATACGCACATTAAAGGCAACAAAGAAATTATCATTAAAACAATACCTGGTTCGTTAGCTGATGGCACAACAAAAGAATATGTATACTCTGTAAAACATAGATATCCCAAAAACACAAGATAAATCATAGTTTGAATGTGTGATTTGAAATACGTTTGTCGAACTATGGCAATTGTTGTTGGTATATTCATATACATTTATTAATTGGTTAGGAGGACTTGTTGATGATTAACTCGGGTTAATCTGAAATGTTGTAATTTCTCTAGAGAGTCACAATGATAGCAACCCATTTGAAAATATAACACACAAAGATGACATTAAAAACCACTCAAAAACTTCTCTCAAATGTGAAAAATTGTAAGTGTCATTTGGTCTCTTGTGAATAGTTGCCTCATTGGCAATCATATCATATATTTTTTTCTATAAAATATCGAGACGACGTGGCGTTGAAAGTTAAAGAGCAATAGTCCATTAGTAGACCACTAAAATTAAATGATTTAGTTAGGCAAAACGAATTTATATTCAATATTTTAAACGGAAATGATAAAATCAAGAACATATTAATTTTTCATCAAGGTTTTGGGATGGAAAAGTGCAAAGGATCTTATTTCTCGCCACTTACTACGAACATTTTAATTTCAAGTCAGAAATATTGCAGTTGTTATTAAATAGTCTTTATAGTTTATATGTAAGTGTTTGGTTTTATTGCTCTTCAGTGTCTCTGTTGTTCCGTTCTTTTTCCTTTATTGTTTATGAGTTTCCCTCAGTTTGGTTTGTAACATGGATTTGTTTTCGCGTCACCATGTATGACTTTTGGACAGCGGTATAGTTGTTTTTTAGCATGATCACTTAATTGACTAGTCATTTTAATAAGTCGCATGATCATATTTTTTAACTGTTTAGCATGTAGAAATGTTTAAGCAGTCTCGCACCATTTAACTCGCTAAACGATCCCGAAGGTAGCTATTTTAATAATATGAATTTTTGAATTTTTAAAAAATAGGACTATAAAGGACAATAACTCCTTAGGGGGTCAATTGACCATATCAACCATTTTGACTTTTTTTAGGTCTTATATTGCTGTTTACAATTTATCTCTATCTATGAAAATATTCAAGTAAATAACAAAAAACGACAAAATTTCCTTAAAATTACCAATTCAGGGGCAGTAACCTAACAATGTAACACACACAGAAAGGTACCAAGCATCAGACAAAATCCCACGAGAATAACAAATATAACATCAAAACCAAATACATGAATTTGTGATAGACAAGTATCGTGACACGTCATCGCAATGTGAATTTACACTCAAAAAATAACAGAAAACGAACGACACAACGTTAAAATGTAACACGCACAAAAGGAAAAAATGGTGGATTGAACCTGATATTGTGGCATGCAAAACCTCCCTCTTTGGTGGCCACGTGAAATATAACATCAAAATGACAACGCAACACCACAGGACTATAACATAAACAAATCGGAGGACACACTTGACAAGGAAACACACGAACAACAGCGAACAAAAGGCAACAAGTTCAAAATTTTTATACGTCATAAGTGCATTTTGTCTACAAAAAAGACCTACTAGTAACGCCCAGGTACAAAATTGTGAAAGCCGAAACAAGTACAAAGTTGAACAGAATCAAGGACCAAAAGATCAAACCAGTTGTTCCCAAAACGGCCAGGTTTTCTGTTAGTTACCAGAACAACACTATCATTTAGAATAATTTATACTTTCGCAAACTGTGAATTTTATAAAATTACTATTCAAAATACTAAGGACTAAGACTAGCCAAGTTGTCCCTGCCGATTAAGCTGCTAATACTATTGTTATTGTTTCACGTAAATTTTACATGGAGATTCAGAAAAAAGAAATCACCAATTCACCAACATTCCAACTGACTCCATTTTCCGAAAACGACATCTAAAACAAACATAAACTTTTAGCTACCGCTTTACAAGCAGAACCAAATACAATGAAAGTCCCAATTATGTATTGGCTTCCGAAGCTACACAAAACACCTTACAAATATATATTTATTTCGTCTTGAATCCATTTTTCACTACTTAATTGTCTTTTCTTCTTACCAGCACACTTGGTACAATCAAAACTCTGATAATAAATTGTTCAAATAACGCCTTTGAAAATAGTGGAATTAATTACTTTTGAAGTGTCAAGAACTCGCTGGAAGTACTTGATAAATTGCATGCTTATATTGGTGATTTTGAATCTGTTAAGAGTTTTGATTTTTCTACTCTGTATACCACATTGCCTCACATTCTCATTAAGAAAAAATTCACACACCTAATTAAATGAGCATTTAAAAAGTCAGAATGTGAATATATATGTTCAATCTCTTTAAGGTCATTTTTAGTAGCAATAAAAAAAACGATGTCAATTAAACATGCTTTGATACTATATATGCCCTTGAATGTTTACTAGATAACACTTTTGTTCGCTTTGGGGATTCTGTATATCGCCAAGTTGTCGGAATTCGAAAGGGAACAAACTGTTCGCCACTTATTGCGGACCTGTTTTTGTACTGCTATGAGTTACAATTTGTGACAAAAATAAGCAAAGACCCATCGAAACAACATCTGATAAACAAATTTAATGATACTGCCCTTAACTCGATCTTGATATCTATATCACTAACGGAAAGTTGAATACTAAAATTTATGATAAAAGAGAAAATACTTTTTCATTTCCTATCGTTAATTATTCATTTTTAGATGGTGACGTTCCTTTATCACAATCTTTCGATGTTTATGTATCCCAACTCGTACGATTCGCTCGTGTATGTAACAATGTTTTTGATTTTAACGATAGAAATTTATGTTTTACTGAAAATTACACCAGGTTTTCGATATCACAAAATATTTAAAACATTTACTAAATTTTATCATCGATATAAATACATCATTCGTAAATATAGCTTAACATGCAGACTTCTTACACGTTATACGTTCAGATATTTCACATCCAATGTTTTATGGAAATATTCTTTTTAGGTCAGTATTCACCTCAGAAACTAACAAAACCTTTGAACAGACTAATAAAGAAGGGATATAGTTACGATACTGTTGTCAGGTCATGAAAGATTGCATATTTTGGCGTTACTATTGATTCACTTTTAGGATCTTTGCATCGGAAATAAACACATTTATTCAAAAACCAATTGTTGGCATGACACGGGTTATGTTCTTTTAATATATGTTATGATGGTATGATACAAAATCCCTAACGGAAAGGATTATGCCTGATGTGCATATGATTAAATCATAATCTTTCAGTCAGTCTAATTGAAGTTTGGATTTGGCATGTCAGTTAACTGCTAGTAGTCTGTTTTCTCTTAAGCTGAATTTTAATGTGCGTACTGTATTCTAACATTGCCTATATGAATTTTAAAATTGATTGTAGGCATATTGAACGACACATTTATATGACGTATAAAACATTTCTGACGTCAGACACTCAAATCAATCATGTATTCGTAGATAGTAGATGTTTTTGTGTTCTGTTAAATTGTTCCTGTTAAAATTGTTATACGATGATGACTGATGTACCCATATTTTGACTAGTCTATGGTTTATTAAACGCATCAATGTAAATATAACGGAATTCGATAAGACTGTCATTAAAGTGAGAGGGTTAGCACTATAGAACCAGGTTTAATCCGTCATTTTCTACATTTGAAAATGCCTGCACCAAGTCAGGAATATGACAGTTCTTGTTCAGTCGTTTTTGATGCGTTTTGTTTATTGATTTTATCATGTGATTATGGACTCTCCGAATTGATTCTCCTCTAAGTTCAGTGTTTTTGTGATTTTACTTTTCTGCATTGGCTAAAGGTATAGGGGGGGGGGGGGGTGAAATATCACAAAAATGTTTAACCCAGCCACATTGTTGCACCTGTTCCAAGTCAGGAGCCTCTGGCCTTGTAATATTTATATTTTTTGTTTCTTATGTACTATTTTGAAATTAGTAAGGCGTTCTTTTTCACTGAACTGGTATATATGTGTTTAGTGGCCAGCTGAAGGACGCATTCGAGTGCGGGAATTTCTCGCTACATTGAAGACCTGTTGGTGACCTTATACTGTTGTAGTTTTCTATGCATGGGTTGTTGTCTCTTTGACACATTCCCCATTTCCATTTGCAATTGTAATTACAGGAAACAACTGAAATACATTTCATAACCAGACATTTGCAGCACAAGAAGTAGACACACCCAAATAAGTTTATACCTCAACGCCAAGTTACGTCATATTTGATATTGTACAAAATGACAAAAAAATGACGTCATTTAAATTTTAAAACAGATCATCAAAAAATGAAAAATGACGTAACATATGAATGAATTAGATAGAATTAGGATTGATATAAGATTATTTTTGAACTAAATACTGATATTGCGTTTAATAACAATGCACATTTCAATACTTATTAATAGCAAACTAAGGTAGCAATTAACTATAGTATAACGATATGTCCGGTTTGTTTTGAATCTAACTTCAAACGTAAAATATCGTACTGATTACTTTGAAGAAAATCAAATCTAATAAATGAAGGCGATGACTAATGTTCTATACCATAACAAATAAATATAATAGGAAAGACGTCAACACATTTGACAAAATCCGATGAGGATTACAAATATAAAATTAAACATTTAAACTAAATACATGAATTTGGGATTGACAAGTACCGTAACACGTCTTATAGTTATGTGAATTCACACTCAGCAAAACAGTCACAATCGGGAATAAGTCACGCATGGTAATCAAAAGATTAAACGACATAATGACAAACCACAATCTACCATGTGGTAAAAATGTTTTACAAATCAAATGACGTCATTTTGTTGTCGTTTTTTACAATTTAAAATAAGAAATCACTTGGCGTTGAGGTCTAAACTTTTTCAGATGTGTCTAGTTTGGTCAAATATATTGTATGGATCCGCTAATTCTTGATGGTGTCCATCAAATTTACGGAGTGTCAATTTTAATCTCTCCTTTGTTGGAGCAGTGTAAACAAGCACGATAATAACTCCTAAAGGGGTCATGTTGACTGACAATGTATTTGTGAATCCTACTTTGCTGAACATTACTGCTGCTTACAGTTTATCTCTTTCTATAATAAAATGCAAGATAATAACCAAAAACGGCAAAATTTCCTTGAAATTTCTAATTCAGGGTTGCAACCCAACAATGGATTGTCCGATTCATCTGAAAGTTTCAGGGCAGATAGATCTTGACCTGACAAACAAGTTCACCCCCATGTCAGATTTGCTCTAAATGCTTTGGTTTTTGAGTAATAATCCAAAAACTGCATTTTACCCCTATGTTCTATGTTTAACAATGGCAGTCATCTTAGTTGGTAGGCCGGGTCACCGGACATATTTTTTAAACTTGATACCCCAATGATGATTGTGATCAAGTTTGGTTTAATTTGGCTGAGTAGTTTCAGAGGAGAAGATTTTTGTAAAAGTTAACGACGACGGACGATGACAGACGACGGACGCCAAGTGATGAGAAAAGCTCACTTGGCCCTTCGGACCAGATATGCTAAAAAGAAGATGGGATATGATTGCCAATGAGACAACTCTTCACAAAATGACACGGAAATTAACAATTATAGGTCTTTTTTTTAGTTCTATATTGGCGTCACACCGTGCATTCAACCTGTCAATCCTATCTGTTATGTGTGCACAACGAGCTTTAATCGCGTATTGGGCGTACCAGAAGCATACATAAGCGTTTATCGGTAGTTTTAGAAACGTATGGTTGCGTTTGTCTAACGTGGATGGAATGCACGTTACGAAGAGAAAAAGTATCTTAAATGTATTTGAGACGCGTACCGGTCGTTTCTTAGACGTTCTATTATGGCAAATTTTATAGCAGACTGTTATCATATAAGAACCATTACACAATGAACATTTGATTTGAAATTATTTATTTTATCTTTTTTTGCAATTCGCTCGTATAAATAACATGACACTAAATTGTATAAACCATGATAAAGTCTCGTAATTACGTGTATGTTAAATAACGATTCAAACAGGGGATCATACATTTCATACGCCTATTTGGCTGGCTGAAGTTTTATATTGATAATATGTATTTAATGTATTGACATACTTTATAATCAGGTTGCACTATAATAAACAATTCTTTTTCTTCTTCTTCTATTATAGGGTGTTTGTCACAAACACACTCGCATACGTTTTAGTAAAAGTCGAACGATCTCGAAGCGTATACGACGTGCTCTAAACGTCTCTCAAACTACACGTAGCGCGTTCAACGCTCATGTATCGTTTAGATACATGTAACGTGCGTGTAGCGTACAGGTATACATTAGACACACGCTTAAGCTGGATGCAAATGTGTGTGCTGCATAAACCTTTCCTCGATTTTTAGCGTTCACCAAGCGTATTCATTTGTACTTAGACATACTTCAAACTTATAAAACGCGCGTTTAATGATTGCTTAGCGTTCCTATGGCGTTGGTCAATTTGCTTTGTAGATTTGGTGCACGCCGGTCTATACGCTAATGCGTGACGCTGGCGTGAATTTTAATATATGAGTAGTATACTACTACACGTTCTGGAACACATTCCAGACATTCCAGCAATTGTGGTACACGTTGTAAAACAGTAAGAGGTCAATCAAAGTTCAAATAAGTGACATTCCAGCAATTGTCAGAATGATGTCATCAAGAATGTTGTAACCTTAACCATAGGAATGTGTGGAATGTGTGTATTTTGATTTTATGAATATACAGTATACATAGGTATACCTCATTCAGTAATATTTTGTTTGGATAGCAAGTAAATGGCTTGGAAAAAGATACGATGATTAAAACACATTAACATTTATTCAAAGCTAACATGCATGTTTCAAGTGCCTTTATCATTTTTAAGTCAACATCATGTTTTCAATAAACTATATGTATATATAATATAAAATTGCGATTTTTATCCAACGCAATTATAGGTTTGAACGTAGTTTTCAATTTAGACTCGTTTATATATAATATAAATAAATAAGTCGTCTAACTATCAGCCCAACAAAGTTAGATCTGTAAATTTGCTTTCGCAAATGTTTTGTTCTTCCTTCGTCAGGGTTAGAACTCGTGGCACTGATATATCGTGCCATCAAATCGCCTCGCACTATGTCCGATGCGAAAGACCACTCAACCACTTAGACTTTACTATGGTACATTGTTTTAAAATATGTTACCTGAGGGTTTTTTTCATTGAGAAAATTATGCAGTGTATAGTTGTGAAACATCAATATATAAATATATAAATATATAACCTGATATAGTATTCAAAAATATGTTACCTGAGATAGCTTTGATTTAAAGAAATACACCAGTCAAGGACAATTATGTGATGAATACTATTATGTATTTACACTATATGTTGACATTAATGGCATGATGTGTAAAATAGACGATAAACAACTATACATGTCAACATCAATAATATTCATACATATGATAAAGTCTTTAACATATGTAAAAAACAAATAAAAAAAAAAAACAACGATAAAATTGAAAACGTACCTGAAACGAAATATTTTGAGCTCATTTAATCGATATATATATTAAACTTTAAACTATAAATCAAATTTTGAACTGATATAAGGTATGAAAAAAGCTACCTTATTTTTTTTCTTCTTTGAAACAGGTTTCTAAATAAAAATAAATAAATTGATTCTTTTTTAAAGAATTGCACCAATATATCAAAGAATCATAGACTAAGTATCAAATGAAATCCATAAAAACAATCAAAGTATACACATGGTCATATAAAAAATTGATAAAAAATATATCTGAAACACGGCAAAACCATAAAAATGCGACAATATTCTGTATACTAAACTTGGATTAACTATTAACTGTGTAAAATGAGACATATATAAACAATCAAAAGAATGACTTAAATATCAAACTGTAATTTATAACATAAAAATTTGTCTATAAACCCATCAAGCGCAAGACTAAAAAAATATCATTTTCATAAACACCATCTATTTTAATTGAAATACCCGACCATGTAATAACTAAAGGTGTGACATATCACATATCACAAAATTGATTTATGTAAAAACACGACACATACCACATTTCCTGTAAAAGAAAAAACAGCAAAAACTTCCTTTCAGAACTGTCTCGAATATCTGGAATAAAAGTGGGGAATGGTAAAAAAAAAAGATTTATGTAATAATAGTTAAGTTGTATCTTTACATATTAAAGAAAGGCAACAGTAGTATACCGCTGTTCAAAACTCATAAATCCATGGACAAAAAACAAAATCGGGGTAACAAACTAAAACCGAGGGAAACACATTAAATATAAGAGGAGAACAACGACGCAACACCGAAACGCAACACACACCAAGCAATAGACAAAATGTTGTTAATATTAACAACACTAAGTATGTTAAGGTATATATCATATAAAAATAAGTTATATTAAAAGATCATATATTAAGAAAATAATTGACATAAATAAGTGTTTAAGTATATAGATGAGAACGTTTACAACTTAATGATTTTATATGCATTGGTAAAGCTAGATTTTTAACATGCATTTTGAAACATTAAGGAACTCTTAAAAAGAAGCAATAAGATTGATAAAAAGAACTTCACATACAAAATTTACACAAACAAAATTTTCCAATCGATAGTATTGTATTTATGTACGCTTTTTTTTATCTGTTTCTGAATAAAATATTGTTTACACTAAAATTTGACAAGTTTGGTCTTATAACTGTGTTTTTTTGTTGTCTTTGAGACCTTCTCAGTACTTTCATTTCATTGACATATGGTATTGATTGATTCTGAAGGGAGTATTTGTTTATTCTGAGCAAGTGCTGGAGCAATGGGATGGTCCTGACCAGCCTATGGTTTATCATCTTGTTGTGCAGCAGGGTTTTCTTGGTGGTAAAGTAAACTTTGAAGTCTTTGTACAAATTTTCTTATAATTTCTATGATACCTTCAACAATCATCACCACAGCTAAGATATATTCTGTAAAAATAGTATTATCTACTTATTATTACATCTCTTGTTTCATCTATTGATATTCCATCATCAATTGATGTATAATCCTCACTTTACTTCTATCCAGTTGAAATTGTTTCATTTGAAATTCTTCAATAGGAACTCCTTTTCTTTTGATATTTGATTATGAATAATGTTGAAGTGCTCAAAATGATTATCAAAACTGAAAAATAAGAACAATGTCCAAATATCATGGCTCGCACATTTCATTTTTTTTTTCTACCACAAGATATGATATGAATAGTTTTATTTTGAAGGCACAATATAATATAACTCCAAATGCTAAAGCAAAAACCACTGAAAAGGGAAAAAATAAAGATAGTTATTTTGAACTTACCTTTCTTCTCAGTGTTTTATTGTGTAATTATATTTTCCTTTTCTGTGATATTTTTTTCTTTAATTGTATTTCTTTTGTTTAAGTTGTATTTCTTTTTTATGAATATGTTTTTTTCTTTAACTGTATTTCTTATGTTTAAGTTGGATCTATTTTTTATAAATATGTTTTTTTTTCTTTAATTGTATTTCTTTTGTTTAAGTTTGTATTTATTTTTTGTGAATGTGTTTTTTTTTTTTTTTAGCTAAATTTATCATAACATGTCAACAATCTATTGAATACCTACTTCTTTTTTTTTTATTAATAAATTTTATGAACGTTTACTTTAATATATATCCTACCAAGCTAACCCCATAAAATTAAAAAAAGTAACTAAATAAACTCATGATATATTGCAAGAATGAAATTTTGTATTTGCGTAAAACACGCGTTTCGTCTTAAAAAAATCACTTTTGACGCTCGAAGAAACACAGTCGAGCATTATAGTCCATACCAAACGACAGAAATACAGTGTTTTGTGGTCATTTGTAATCGAAATAAATGGATTTTATGTAGATTTTTTAAACAAATGTATGTCAAATTGTTTAAAGGACAAACAAAATATGAAATATAGAACCCCATCTTGAGCCTGATATTACACACCATTTCAGTTCATGGTTTTTTTTTGAAGACCTTGCTTTACTTTTTACATCAAAAGAATGTAAAATGTCTGTAAACCTCTTAGTTCATGTTTAACGAGATCAATAATCTATTGTTATGCCAAATATAATTATCTACATGTATTGTAATTGTTTCTATCTTTTCGATTAATGACTGCATTAATTTTATTATATATATATATAAATATATATGAGACCGTTTGTTGTGTTTCAATACAAACTATGATTGGTTTAAATGACAATTATGAATTGTTTACATCTCAATATTTGGATAATGCAGTACTGTTTTCTTATAAATGTTTTTGCTAGACTTTGAAGGGGTTCTTTCAAAACAAATACACATAAAAAAAGTTGATAAACAAAAATGAAACTTGGGAGAAGTTTTCGGGGATAAAATTTTCGTTCTCTTATATTCAAAAAATAAAATTCTCTAAATATTCATATTTTATGCAAAACAAACCCATTTTCAATGATCTCAATTTCTAGTAATCAGAATAATTTTTTTTACATTCTAAATATTTAAGAAGGTGCTATATGTATATATAAATATATATGTATTAAGACTGTAACACAATTAAGATATTGTCCATACAATTCTGTCCTTACGACCCTCTCCATTGGAATAAGTTCCATATCTATATGTTTTTAGAGTAAAAATCAATGATACAAACAAAAATAGTTCATATCAGAAAAGAAAGCAATAAAATGAATAATATGTATATATTTATAAATGTATATGATGAAATAAAGAATTACTAACAAAATAGATAATAAGTTAACGGAAAAGAAATTTGAGAAATTGGAGGTGATTTAACCCATAAAGAAGTCAACCCATTTATTGTTAAAGTATTTTGTAATGGGGGTTTATTCTCTAAAATATTCCTTTTCATGTAAGAATTCTTTAAACTTACTGATTTTAAGAAGATGCTAATATATATATATATATGTATTTATTTTTTTTAGAAATGTTTGTTGTTGCAATAAAAGAATCGATAGTAGTTTGTATAAGTTTTATGTAGATTGAAGGTGTGCGAATATTTTGGTAGCTGCCTTGTCAAATCAAACATATATAGCTACAGGAAACTTTTGACAATATTCTGTTACGCAAAAAAAAAAACCCCAACTTGTTGAAAAATCCCTAACGAAAAAAAACACCGTTATAATATGAATAATTTTTAGAAGCAGACGAATTTCTGACTAAATTTTCGTTGTTCTTTTATTAGACATTTAGTTAGTAGAAATACTGGTTTGCCATATTATTGGCTTTCCATCCTTGATGATTTTATTTAATGAACAGACTCGTACCAATACTGAGTCATACTTGAGTTTTGAGATTTCAGAGCTTCTTGTTTGAAATTATTTTTGTGGAATTCAAAAAGGTGCATACGGACAGTTAACACAAAGTCAGTATTGAAAACATCATAAACTGTACAATACCTTCAAAATAGACAAGATGAAGGCATCTCACTAAAGTTCAATTAATTGAATAATTCCCCGAATTAAAAAATATGTAGCTACTATTAGAACAGACCAATTGATCCTTCTAGGAAATCAAATACCGTCATATATAAGACCTTAGGATTTGTTAGACATTATCGGTCCATTTTTTTTTGTTTAAAAGTTTTCTTTCTTTCTAAATCTAATCTGCCAAAGCCTGATATCTTGTTTATAATGGTTACTGTATACTTTTATCTTTTAGTTTGCCTGACCTCACAAGACACGTGAGATATTGCTATGACTTGGAAAATTTTGGAGTGAATAATAATGTATTTCTTTAAGTATATACATAAATAGATAAAGATTATAACATTGAATGGAGTTAACTAATTTATGGTTGAACTATTTTGTGATGAATTTTATTTCTCTGTAAAATATTCCTTTCCATGTAAGAATCTTTGAAGGTTTTTCTTTCCTTCTAAACTTACTGATTTTAAGAAGATGTCTTATGATGTATATATAAATGTTTTTAATTTTTTTTGTTGTTGAAATAAAAGAATCGATAGAAGTTTCTGTAGGTTTTATGTAGATTGAAAGTGAGTGAATATTCTTGGTACTGCCTTGTCGGCTGCCAAATCAAATATCGTAATACAATGTCATAGTACGATTAGGGCTTATACGAAGACATCAGTTTTCCATTATTTTTTTTATTAAAAGTTTCCTTTTTTTCTGAATTGAATCAGCCAAAACCTGATTTCTTTTTATAGTTGTTACTGTTTACTTTCACCTTTAAGCTTGCCAGACCATACTAGGTACGTAAGCTTTTGCTATAAGTTATTGTTTGCTGAAATGGTCATAAACCTTTTAAAATCGTCACTTCGAAATCCACTTGAAATCTCCAATTTCCACTAACGTTTGCATAAAGATCCTTAGACTATCTGAAGGATAATGTGTTTGGTTGTTCCTTTCTATGGAAATATATAATAACTTAACCTTTTATTTTGCTCATATCTTAAATAATATGATATAATGTACCTAGTCAGGAATACGGCAATATTAATTTAATAGTTCGTTTCTTTGTATGTTGCATTGTCGTTTATATTTTGTTTCACTTCCGCGTTCTGTTGTTTATTTGTTTTACTCTTATAGTTGATGCGTCCTCGCTTTAAGTTTGTAGTTCGGATTGCGTTTTCTCTCCATCAATTTATGATTTTTTTTACAACGGTATACTACTGTTGCCTTAATTTAAAAGATTTCCAATTTGTAGAAGGTATATTGGCATTCGAAGCTAAACATATTTTACAGATATCTACAATATTACATAATAAATACAATGTTCACTAAAAAATCCGTAATTTCAAAGTTCACTGGTACAATATTGCAATCAAAAGAATGCATATTGTCTTTTTTAAATAATAAAGATAACAATTTTTATATCTGTTCAACCTTGAAAAAAGAAAAGAATATTTTTGATACGTAAGTTTTTAAATGTTCTAAACATAAGCTGCCATTGATTGATTACATATTCAATGTAACAATAAAAAAAACAAGTGGAAAAAGAATCATTTGATGTATAAGATATAAAGTTATTCCAAAGTCAATTAACCTATATGAATCTACGCCTAAAAAAAGAGTTTATCAAATAATGGAAGAGTTTGTATAAAACTGAAATTATTTTTTACAGATAAAATTTATGAAATAGTTTGTTGAAAATAAACCTTAAGCATATATTAATGTACTTTCAAAAAGAAAAAAGTACAAAAAGCATACTAAATAAGTATAAAATGATCTTAAGCCTTAAGCACTAGAAATAACTGTGGGTCAATTAAAGCGATAGCACATATTTACTTATGGAAATTCATTCAGATGGCAGAGAAGTAGAAATTAGTTATTTCTTTTTGCTCATATCTATGCTAAGATGTTTTAAAAAGAAGCCTGAATGGAAAGAACGCTTGTTTTATACTGTTCTTCCAAACAATATGGTTTGAGGCAAAGTTTTTCACTTTCAATAAGTTACTTGATAAAAGGTTATCCTAAGTACATTTCAGTAATATTTGAACCGCTCGTTATCCTTCAGAAGTAAACTGTGAAATAATTCAGGCAAAACATTCATTCCGCAGTTATATTTAAATAGATTTTGTTATTAGTTATCAAAGGTAGCAGGATTATAATTTAGTACGCCAGGCGCGCGTTTCGTCTACATAAGACTCACCAGTCATGCTCAGATCAAAATAGTTATAAAGCCAAAAAAGTACAAAGTTGAAGAGCATTGAGGGTTGTAACATTTTTATGAAGGACTTCATCTTTGTAAGTTCATTTTGCACATCACATTTAAATTGTTTGACACAAACCAGGATCAGGACCATAACTACGTTTTGTTCACTGTAAATCTAAATTTTTCTGAATTCATAGTGTACACATGATTAATACAACGTGACGTAATCCTAGCCATATGAATATCAGAACATTAAAACATTTCAGATAGAAAGTCAACATTCTAGTTTTGGAACAAAACTAGAAGTGGGCAATTTTCGAAGCTGTATTTTGGCTATATAATTCTAAAATTATAAACATTTCTACAATTCTCTATGCAAAAGTGGAAATTCATTATGTATATTTTAACTCTTTTGAGGGGGAGGGGGTGACAAACTGATACCGGTAGTTGCAAAAAAAAAAACCCGCAGTTTTATATTTACTGAATGCATATCTAAGGCTTAAGAGAACACAATAATTCTGATAGAAAATGCAGTGAATTTCTGTATAATGCGAAATAAATTAGAATAAAAACTTGTTTCTTTAATCGCAAATACAGACAGGAAAAATAATTATTCTTAAACTCAATGTTGTATTTAATTTTATCATAATTTTCAAGGGAAACTTTTTGTTCACTTCACTTATAAATAAAATAAACTTATTCTTTTCAGAAATTAATAATCAAACAATGTATCTCCTTCCCCTTTTTAGACTCCTGTGGTGTTTTATTTTTCAATAGCCTAATAAGTCAATAAAAGTGTGTGTAGTGACTCGTTTTATGATATACACTTTAAAAAAATATCTACCAGATCAAACTCAAAACATGGACAATTGGATGTGGTAAAGACAATTTTATTCAGGTTGACGCACAGCTCACTAAACTAATATCGAACCATTTATCCAAATGAATAGGATTACGTTTTTAAGGTATACACAAATATATAACAAAAATTGGTAATGTGTAAGAAAATATGGAATTAAGAAATCAGTGGATTAAATACATTACTCTCACTATAAAAAAATCAAAGACATTAATCAAAGCTCGCCTGCTGAATGAGGTAGATTGGAGAAGAAACAAATCAAATAAGCCTACATCTGGAATTACAGCTTTACAAAGGAATATATTTATAGCATTCTTACTTGGACATTGTTGCATTGCCTGGTGTAAAAATGCATTCGATTTTATGATTAATAGTAGGCTCAAGTAAAAAAGTTGGCTTTACACGTATGAATGTATGCTGAATTCATATAACAATTCCACAACTTGTGGCATATTCGAAAATATTTTAAACAAAACTAAATTTATTAGTGCATAAAAAATGTTAAAGGAACATATGCAGGTCTTCAAAGCTCAATAAAGATGTTATATGTTTTCAATATATAAAGGACGATGTGATTTGAGTGCCAAGGAGACAACTCTCCATCTGTTTTTCAACCACAAAGACTTCCAACTGGAACATATCATATTTTTATGTGAACTATTCTTTTCCCACCTTCAACTTAATCATATTTGTTTTGTTTTATTTATTGTCAATATATATATGGGCATATCATTTACAATAGTTTCAACAATCGAAAAAAAACAGGTTAGAAACTCACAGCAAATTGACAATAAAAGATATGTATAAAAAAAATGTAAAATCGGTTAAATGTCAAATTTTGTATGCTACTTCGAAATGCTAATTGAAAGTACAATATAGTAAAAAATCTCATCATAGATACCAGAATTGAAATTCATATTTGCAAGAGTTTTGTCAAAGCAAGTGTGTCCCTTTACACACTTGACATTAGGGTAAACATTGTATGGACAATTAAATCTCTGTCTTGAATAAAGTACAGCATTCCACAGGAATGTCTTTAGTATGAATCATTGATATTATTTTTTTTTTGGGGGGAGGGGGAGGGGGAGGATGAGCCCGATGCAAAGATAATGTCAATGCGCATTTACAGTAAAAATGCATTCGATTTTAAATACAGTAAAATTTGCAAAAAATCTGTTATGATTAAAAGTAGGCTTAAGTTAAAATTCGACTTTACACGTTCAAATGTATGCTGGATTATTATAACAATCCAACAACTCATGGCACATCCGAACATATTTTAACAGATTTTTACTTAATCAATACTGAATATAATAATAATAATATAAGGCTCAATTTTATACAAATGACTCAAATCTGTACAATAATTCAGTTTGAAGCTCAATTTAAACAAATGATTCAAATCCGTATAATAATTCATTTTAAAGCTCAATTTATACAAATGATCAAAATCGAATGCATTTTTACTGTAAATGCGCATTGACATTATCTTTGCATCGGGCTCATCCTCCCCCTCCCCCTCCCCCAAAAAAAAATAATATCAATGATTCATACTAAAGACATTCCTGTGGAATGCTGTACTTTATTCAAGACAGAGATTTAATTGTCCATACAATGTTTACCCTAATGTCAAGTGTGTAAAGGGACACACTTGCTTTGACAAAACTCTTGCAAATATGAATTTCAATTCTGGTATCTATGATGAGATTTTTTACTATATTGTACTTTCAATTAGCATTTCGAAGTAGCATACAAAATTTGACATTTAACCGATTTTACATTTTTTTTATACATATCTTTTATTGTCAATTTGCTGTGAGTTTCTAACCTGTTTTTTTCGATTGTTGAAACTATTGTAAATGATATGCCCATATATATATTGACAATAAATAAAACAAAACAAATATGATTAAGTTGAAGGTGGGAAAAGAATAGTTCACATAAAAATATGATATGTTCCAGTTGGAAGTCTTTGTGGTTGAAAAACAGATGGAGAGTTGTCTCCTTGGCACTCAAATCACATCGTCCTTTATATATTGAAAACATATAACATCTTTATTGAGCTTTGAAGACCTGCATATGTTCCTTTAACATTTTTTATGCACTAATAAATTTAGTTTTGTTTAAAATATTTTCGAATATGCCACAAGTTGTGGAATTGTTATATGAATTCAGCATACATTCATACGTGTAAAGCCAACTTTTTTACTTGAGCCTACTATTAATCATAAAATCGAATGCATTTTTACACCAGGCAATGCAACAATGTCCAAGTAAGAATGCTATAAATATATTCCTTTGTAAAGCTGTAATTCCAGATGTAGGCTTATTTGATTTGTTTCTTCTCCAATCTACCTCATTCAGCAGGCGAGCTTTGATTAATGTCTTTGATTTTTTTATAGTGAGAGTAATGTATTTAATCCACTGATTTCTTAATTCCATATTTTCTTACACATTACCAATTTTTGTTATATATTTGTGTATACCTTAAAAACGTAATCCTATTCATTTGGATAAATGGTTCGATATTAGTTTAGTGAGCTGTGCGTCAACCTGAATAAAATTGTCTTTACCACATCCAATTGTCCATGTTTTGAGTTTGATCTGGTAGATATTTTTTTAAAGTGTATAT
Organism: Mytilus trossulus; assembly: GCF_036588685.1. Lineage (NCBI taxonomy): Eukaryota > Metazoa > Mollusca > Bivalvia > Mytilida > Mytilidae > Mytilus > Mytilus trossulus. The sequence goes on from NC_086380.1 coordinate 15,159,126, forward strand.
CATAAAACGAGTCACTACACACACTTTTATTGACTTATTAGGCTATTGAAAAAAAAAAACACCACAGGAGTCTAAAAAGGGGAAGGAGATACATTGTTTGATTATTAATTTCTGAAAAGAATAAGTTTATTTTATTTATAAGTGAAGTGAACAAAAAGTTTCCCTTGAAAATTATGATAAAATTAAATACAACATTGAGTTTAAGAATAATTATTTTTCCTGTCTGTATTTGCGATTAAAGAAACAAGTTTTTATTCTAATTTATTTCGCATTATACAGAAATTCACTGCATTTTCTATCAGAATTATTGTGTTCTCTTAAGCCTTAGATATGCATTCAGTAAATATAAAACTGCGGGTTTTTTTTTTTGCAACTACCGGTATCAGTTTGTCACCCCCTCCCCCTCAAAAGAGTTAAAATATACATAATGAATTTCCACTTTTGCATAGAGAATTGTAGAAATGTTTATAATTTTAGAATTATATAGCCAAAATACAGCTTCGAAAATTGCCCACTTCTAGTTTTGTTCCAAAACTAGAATGTTGACTTTCTATCTGAAATGTTTTAATGTTCTGATATTCATATGGCTAGGATTACGTCACGTTGTATTAATCATGTGTACACTATGAATTCAGAAAAATTTAGATTTACAGTGAACAAAACGTAGTTATGGTCCTGATCCTGGTTTGTGTCAAACAATTTAAATGTGATGTGCAAAATGAACTTACAAAGATGAAGTCCTTCATAAAAATTTTACAACCCTCAATGCTCTTCAACTTTGTACTTTTTTGGCTTTATAACTATTTTGATCTGAGCATGACTGGTGAGTCTTATGTAGACGAAACGCGCGCCTGGCGTACTAAATTATAATCCTGCTACCTTTGATAACTAATAACAAAATCTATTTAAATATAACTGCGGAATGAATGTTTTGCCTGAATTATTTCACAGTTTACTTCTGAAGGATAACGAGCGGTTCAAATATTACTGAAATGTACTTAGGATAACCTTTTATCAAGTAACTTATTGAAAGTGAAAAACTTTGCCTCAAACCATATTGTTTGGAAGAACAGTATAAAACAAGCGTTCTTTCCATTCAGGCTTCTTTTTAAAACATCTTAGCATAGATATGAGCAAAAAGAAATAACTAATTTCTACTTCTCTGCCATCTGAATGAATTTCCATAAGTAAATATGTGCTATCGCTTTAATTGACCCACAGTTATTTCTAGTGCTTAAGGCTTAAGATCATTTTATACTTATTTAGTATGCTTTTTGTACTTTTTTCTTTTTGAAAGTACATTAATATATGCTTAAGGTTTATTTTCAACAAACTATTTCATAAATTTTATCTGTAAAAAATAATTTCAGTTTTATACAAACTCTTCCATTATTTGATAAACTCTTTTTTTAGGCGTAGATTCATATAGGTTAATTGACTTTGGAATAACTTTATATCTTATACATCAAATGATTCTTTTTCCACTCGTTTTTTTTTATTGTTACATTGAATATGTAATCAATCAATGGCAGCTTATGTTTAGAACATTTAAAAACTTACGTATCAAAAATATTCTTTTCTTTTTTCAAGGTTGAACAGATATAAAAATTGTTATCTTTATTATTTAAAAAAGACAATATGCATTCTTTTGATTGCAATATTGTACCAGTGAACTTTGAAATTACGGATTTTTTAGTGAACATTGTATTTATTATGTAATATTGTAGATATCTGTAAAATATGTTTAGCTTCGAATGCCAATATACCTTCTACAAATTGGAAATCTTTTAAATTAAGGCAACAGTAGTATACCGTTGTCAAAAAATCATAAATTGATGGAGAGAAAACGCAATCCGAACTACAAACTTAAAGCGAGGACGCATCAACTATAAGAGTAAAACAAATAAACAACAGAACGCGGAAGTGAAACAAAATATAAACGACAATGCAACATACAAAGAAACGAACTATTTAATTAATATTGCCGTATTCCTGACTAGGTACATTATATCATATTATTTAAGATATGAGCAAAATAAAAGGTTAAGTTATTATATATTTCCATAGAAAGGAACAACCAAACACATTATCCTTCAGATAGTCTAAGGATCTTTATGCAAACGTTAGTGGAAATTGGAGATTTCAAGTGGATTTCGAAGTGACGATTTTAAAAGGTTTATGACCATTTCAGCAAACAATAACTTATAGCAAAAGCTTACGTACCTAGTATGGTCTGGCAAGCTTAAAGGTGAAAGTAAACAGTAACAACTATAAAAAGAAATCAGGTTTTGGCTGATTCAATTCAGAAAAAAAGGAAACTTTTAATAAAAAAAATAATGGAAAACTGATGTCTTCGTATAAGCCCTAATCGTACTATGACATTGTATTACGATATTTGATTTGGCAGCCGACAAGGCAGTACCAAGAATATTCACTCACTTTCAATCTACATAAAACCTACAGAAACTTCTATCGATTCTTTTATTTCAACAACAACAAAAATTAAAAATATTTATATATACATCATAAGACATCTTCTTAAAATCAGTAAGTTTAGAAGGAAAGAAAAACCTTCAAAGATTCTTACATGGAAAGGAATATTTTACAGAGAAATAAAATTCATCACAAAATAGTTCAACCATAAATTAGTTAACTCCATTCAATGTTATAATCTTTATCTATTTATGTATATACTTAAAGAAATACATTATTATTCACTCCAAAATTTTCCAAGTCATAGCAATATCTCACGTGTCTTGTGAGGTCAGGCAAACTAAAAGATAAAAGTATACAGTAACCATTATAAACAAGATATCAGGCTTTGGCAGATTAGATTTAGAAAGAAAGAAAACTTTTAAACAAAAAAAAATGGACCGATAATGTCTAACAAATCCTAAGGTCTTATATATGACGGTATTTGATTTCCTAGAAGGATCAATTGGTCTGTTCTAATAGTAGCTACATATTTTTTAATTCGGGGAATTATTCAATTAATTGAACTTTAGTGAGATGCCTTCATCTTGTCTATTTTGAAGGTATTGTACAGTTTATGATGTTTTCAATACTGACTTTGTGTTAACTGTCCGTATGCACCTTTTTGAATTCCACAAAAATAATTTCAAACAAGAAGCTCTGAAATCTCAAAACTCAAGTATGACTCAGTATTGGTACGAGTCTGTTCATTAAATAAAATCATCAAGGATGGAAAGCCAATAATATGGCAAACCAGTATTTCTACTAACTAAATGTCTAATAAAAGAACAACGAAAATTTAGTCAGAAATTCGTCTGCTTCTAAAAATTATTCATATTATAACGGTGTTTTTTTTCGTTAGGGATTTTTCAACAAGTTGGGTTTTTTTTTTTTGCGTAACAGAATATTGTCAAAAGTTTCCTGTAGCTATATATGTTTGATTTGACAAGGCAGCTACCAAAATATTCGCACACCTTCAATCTACATAAAACTTATACAAACTACTATCGATTCTTTTATTGCAACAACAAACATTTCTAAAAAAAATAAATACATATATATATATATTAGCATCTTCTTAAAATCAGTAAGTTTAAAGAATTCTTACATGAAAAGGAATATTTTAGAGAATAAACCCCCATTACAAAATACTTTAACAATAAATGGGTTGACTTCTTTATGGGTTAAATCACCTCCAATTTCTCAAATTTCTTTTCCGTTAACTTATTATCTATTTTGTTAGTAATTCTTTATTTCATCATATACATTTATAAATATATACATATTATTCATTTTATTGCTTTCTTTTCTGATATGAACTATTTTTGTTTGTATCATTGATTTTTACTCTAAAAACATATAGATATGGAACTTATTCCAATGGAGAGGGCCGTAAGGACAGAATTGTATGGACAATATCTTAATTGTGTTACAGTTTTAATACATATATATTTATATATACATATAGCACCTTCTTAAATATTTAGAATGTAAAAAAAATCATTCTGATTACTAGAAATTGAGATCATTGAAAATGGGTTTGTTTTGCATAAAATATGAATATTTAGAGAATTTTATTTTTTGAATATAAGAGAACGAAAATTTTATCCCCGAAAACTTCTCCCAAGTTTCATTTTTGTTTATCAACTTTTTTATGTGTATTTGTTTTGAAAGAACCCCTTCAAAGTCTAGCAAAAACATTTATAAGAAAACAGTACTGCATTATCCAAATATTGAGATGTAAACAATTCATAATTGTCATTTAAACCAATCATAGTTTGTATTGAAACACAACAAACGGTCTCATATATATTTATATATATATATAATAAAATTAATGCAGTCATTAATCGAAAAGATAGAAACAATTACAATACATGTAGATAATTATATTTGGCATAACAATAGATTATTGATCTCGTTAAACATGAACTAAGAGGTTTACAGACATTTTACATTCTTTTGATGTAAAAAGTAAAGCAAGGTCTTAAAAAAAAACCATGAACTGAAATGGTGTGTAATATCAGGCTCAAGATGGGGTTCTATATTTCATATTTTGTTTGTCCTTTAAACAATTTGACATACATTTGTTTAAAAAATCTACATAAAATCCATTTATTTCGATTACAAATGACCACAAAACACTGTATTTCTGTCGTTTGGTATGGACTATAATGCTCGACTGTGTTTCTTCGAGCGTCAAAAGTGATTTTTTTAAGACGAAACGCGTGTTTTACGCAAATACAAAATTTCATTCTTGCAATATATCATGAGTTTATTTAGTTACTTTTTTTAATTTTATGGGGTTAGCTTGGTAGGATATATATTTAAGTAAACGTTCATAAAATTTATTAATAAAAAAAAAAGAAGTAGGTATTCAATAGATTGTTGACATGTTATGATAAATTTAGCTAAAAAAAAAAAACCACATTCACAAAAAATAAATTCAAACTTAAACAAAAGAAATACAATTAAAAAAAAAAAAAAAAAAAAAAAAACACATTCACAAAAAATAAATACAAACTTAAACAAAAGAAATACAATTAAAGAAAAAAAAACATATTTATAAAAAATAGATCCAACTTAAACATAAGAAATACAGTTAAAGAAAAAAACATATTCATAAAAAAGAAATACAACTTAAACAAAAGAAATACAATTAAAGAAAAAAATATCACAGAAAAGGAAAATATAATTACACAATAAAACACTGAGAAGAAAGGTAAGTTCAAAATAACTATCTTTATTTTTTCCCTTTTCAGTGGTTTTTGCTTTAGCATTTGGAGTTATATTATATTGTGCCTTCAAAATAAAACTATTCATATCATATCTTGTGGTAGAAAAAAAAAATGAAATGTGCGAGCCATGATATTTGGACATTGTTCTTATTTTTCAGTTTTGATAATCATTTTGAGCACTTCAACATTATTCATAATCAAATATCAAAAGAAAAGGAGTTCCTATTGAAGAATTTCAAATGAAACAATTTCAACTGGATAGAAGTAAAGTGAGGATTATACATCAATTGATGATGGAATATCAATAGATGAAACAAGAGATGTAATAATAAGTAGATAATACTATTTTTACAGAATATATCTTAGCTGTGGTGATGATTGTTGAAGGTATCATAGAAATTATAAGAAAATTTGTACAAAGACTTCAAAGTTTACTTTACCACCAAGAAAACCCTGCTGCACAACAAGATGATAAACCATAGGCTGGTCAGGACCATCCCATTGCTCCAGCACTTGCTCAGAATAAACAAATACTCCCTTCAGAATCAATCAATACCATATGTCAATGAAATGAAAGTACTGAGAAGGTCTCAAAGACAACAAAAAAACACAGTTATAAGACCAAACTTGTCAAATTTTAGTGTAAACAATATTTTATTCAGAAACAGATAAAAAAAAGCGTACATAAATACAATACTATAGATTGGAAAATTTTGTTTGTGTAAATTTTGTATGTGAAGTTCTTTTTATCAATCTTATTGCTTCTTTTTAAGAGTTCCTTAATGTTTCAAAATGCATGTTAAAAATCTAGCTTTACCAATGCATATAAAATCATTAAGTTGTAAACGTTCTCATCTATATACTTAAACACTTATTTATGTCAATTATTTTCTTAATATATGATCTTTTAATATAACTTATTTTTATATGATATATACCTTAACATACTTAGTGTTGTTAATATTAACAACATTTTGTCTATTGCTTGGTGTGTGTTGCGTTTCGGTGTTGCGTCGTTGTTCTCCTCTTATATTTAATGTGTTTCCCTCGGTTTTAGTTTGTTACCCCGATTTTGTTTTTTGTCCATGGATTTATGAGTTTTGAACAGCGGTATACTACTGTTGCCTTTCTTTAATATGTAAAGATAGAACTTAACTATTATTACATAAATCTTTTTTTTTACCATTCCCCACTTTTATTCCAGATATTCGAGACAGTTCTGAAAGGAAGTTTTTGCTGTTTTTTCTTTTACAGGAAATGTGGTATGTGTCGTGTTTTTACATAAATCAATTTTGTGATATGTGATATGTCACACCTTTAGTTATTACATGGTCGGGTATTTCAATTAAAATAGATGGTGTTTATGAAAATGATATTTTTCTAGTCTTGCGCTTGATGGGTTTATAGACAAATTTTTATGTTATAAATTACAGTTTGATATTTAAGTCATTCTTTTGATTGTTTATATATGTCTCATTTTACACAGTTAATAGTTAATCCAAGTTTAGTATACAGAATATTGTCGCATTTTTATGGTTTTGCCGTGTTTCAGATATATTTTTTATCAATTTTTTATATGACCATGTGTATACTTTGATTGTTTTTATGGATTTCATTTGATACTTAGTCTATGATTCTTTGATATATTGGTGCAATTCTTTAAAAAAGAATCAATTTATTTATTTTTATTTAGAAACCTGTTTCAAAGAAGAAAAAAATAAGGTAGCTTTTTTCATACCTTATATCAGTTCAAAATTTGATTTATAGTTTAAAGTTTAATATATATATCGATTAAATGAGCTCAAAATATTTCGTTTCAGGTACGTTTTCAATTTTATCGTTGTTTTTTTTTTTATTTGTTTTTTACATATGTTAAAGACTTTATCATATGTATGAATATTATTGATGTTGACATGTATAGTTGTTTATCGTCTATTTTACACATCATGCCATTAATGTCAACATATAGTGTAAATACATAATAGTATTCATCACATAATTGTCCTTGACTGGTGTATTTCTTTAAATCAAAGCTATCTCAGGTAACATATTTTTGAATACTATATCAGGTTATATGTTTATATATTTATATATTGATGTTTCACAACTATACACTGCATAATTTTCTCAATGAAAAAAACCCTCAGGTAACATATTTTAAAACAATGTACCATAGTAAAGTCTAAGTGGTTGAGTGGTCTTTCGCATCGGACATAGTGCGAGGCGATTTGATGGCACGATATATCAGTGCCACGAGTTCTAACCCTGACGAAGGAAGAACAAAACATTTGCGAAAGCAAATTTACAGATCTAACTTTGTTGGGCTGATAGTTAGACGACTTATTTATTTATATTATATATAAACGAGTCTAAATTGAAAACTACGTTCAAACCTATAATTGCGTTGGATAAAAATCGCAATTTTATATTATATATACATATAGTTTATTGAAAACATGATGTTAACTTAAAAATGATAAAGGCACTTGAAACATGCATGTTAGCTTTGAATAAATGTTAATGTGTTTTAATCATCGTATCTTTTTTCCAAGCCATTTACTTGCTATCCAAACAAAATATTACTGAATGAGGTATACCTATGTATACTGTATATTCATAAAATCAAAATACACACATTCCACACATTCATATGGTTAAGGTTACAACATTCTTGATGACATCATTCTGACAATTGCTGGAATGTCACTTATTTGAACTTTGATTGACCTCTTACTGTTTTACAACGTGTACCACAATTGCTGGAATGTCTGGAATGTGTTCCAGAACGTGTAGTAGTATACTACTTATATGTATTGATACATTGTATACCTAGCTTTGTCTTTTTTATATTTTTTTTATTTACAGTATATTGCGGCCACTGTATTCAAAATGCCTTTGTAAAGCCTGTTATATGTGACTTATTAAAAAACGAATCGAAATGCCAATTAAATTTTAAAATTTCACTTTTTCGAGTAGAGGTAACATCATTTATTATTATCATTATTGCATATACTGTGAAGTGAAGAAACAACAAAATAAAATACAAATTCGTGTAACATATTTTGCCAAAGTGTGTGGGAATCTTAGTTATTTCATTATGTCTAAACTTATCAACTTATAAACTTAGTCGTCACTTTATAAATTTTGTGTTTTCGAAATGCTCTGATTGGTGTACCTTCGACATGAGCGCTGACAATTTATGGAAAGCCAACGAGGTCAAAATTCTTAATTCGTAACTTGTCAATTCCTTACTTGAAACTGTGTAATTTCTAAATTGTTAATTTGTAAATTCATAATGCTTAATTCGTAAATTGTCAATTTCTTACTTGCACCTTTGTAGTTTCAACATTCTTAATCGGTAAATTGTCAGTTTGTTACTTGTGACCGTGTGAAATTTCATAATGCTTCATTTAATGAGGTAACCTCGGATAAACAGGTTAGTTTACTGTACTGGTCACCAAACCTGCAATGAGGTGTGTCACTTCCTTATTAAGGTATAAAGATGTGTCGATGGAACGGGCTTCCTTATCAACTTCGCAAATATATTACTGTCACTTGGCAAGAAATTTCTACTTAATATTTAACCGGGTCAAAACGAGACTAAAAACATGAAATAGAAGACGGTGCTGGAAAAATTCTTATACTGTCCTTGGCCCGCAAATTTGTTGACAACCATCATTCATTAACATTATAATCTCCAGTCAAAATTTCAGAAAAGAATGTAATTATCTAATACTAGTAATATGTTTTAATACAAGAAACAAATGGACGAACAGTCTTTATTTATTTGGCTCTTAAGTAATGAAAATAAATCATCGGGCAGGAATCTGATGTACGTATACAGTAGTTGTCGTTTGTTTATGTAATTTATATGTTTTCTCGTTTCTTGTTTTTTTATATAGATTAGATTGTTGGTTTTCCCGTTTGGATGGTTTTATAGGCTTGTTGCTCGGTGTGAGCCAAGGCTCCGTGTTAAAGGCCGTATCTACCTATAATGGGTTACTTTTTAGTAGAATTACAACGAGGGGGCAAAGAATTTCTGGGGTAAGCATTCCTAAAAGACGAAAATTGCGTCCGAAATATGAAAATAAGCCTTAATTCGATAAAATACGCATTGGTGGTGCCCACTTTCCGACCTATTGTCTCGGTAGTTTTTTTATGGCTAGGCATTATAGCAGCTACTCTTATGAATAGCTATTGGACAGTACTACAACGTGAGGGTAAAGAATTTTTGGGGTAAGCATTCTTAAAGGCCGAATTCTTCGTCCGTAACACGAAAATAAAAGTCAAATTTTATAAGATATGCACTGGGGTCACCTCACTTGTTCAAACCCATTGCCCTGGCAGTTCTGTATGGCTAGGGATTATAGACTCTGCTCTAATAAATAGCTATTGGGTAGAATATAAGAGTAGCTGCTATAATGCCTAGCCATAAAGAACTACCGAGACAATAGGTCGGAAAGTGGGCACCCCCAATGCGTATTTTATCGAATTAAGGCTTATTACCATATTTCGGACGCAATTTTCGTCCTTTAGGAATGCTTACCCCAGCCGATAGTGTAAATAAGTAGCAATCTACATCATAACGAATTGAAAACTACAACTGATCCTTTACATAAATTTTGACTACCATACAGGTATCGTAATTTTCAATTTAGCTTTGAATGTTTTGATTTCGGTACCTGCAACAAAGAGAATAACAACCGTACTAGTAAGACACATACAATTTTAAACCGAATACTGATTTGAGTTATGCCGCTTTATTTGAAGATTATCACTTAAAACAACCAAAACTGACAAAAATGGAAAATCAATTTTCCAATTTTCGTTGCCTCAATCAGCCTCTACAGGGGGTCTCATTGGGGGGGGGGGGGTCTGATCCCGGATCCCACTTATTGTTTTTTCGAATTCCCGTATCCCGCTTATCATTTTGGTGGTTTCCCGTTTCCCGCTTATTAATTTTTTTTTTTTAGCAGTCATCTTGCAAAATCCCCCCATCAGTATGCTTCAATTGTCTTACGGCATTTGCAAGACACAAGGAGACCGACAAATGGCTTACTGCTGTCACAGATTTAAATATAAAGGAATGATGGGCATGATACTGAAACTTCAAATTGTGTCAGTGACTGACTTGCCGATGGTCGGTGGTACCCAGATAACAATCTAGCCATACAGAACTGCCAGGGCAATGGGTTTGAACAAGTGAGGTGACCCCAGTGCATATCTTATAAAATTTGACTTTTATTTTCGTGTTACGGACGAAGAATTCGGCCTTTAAGAATGCTTACCCCAAAAATTCTTTACCCTCACGTTGTAGTACTGTCCAATAGCTATTCATAAGAGTAGCTGCTATAATGCCTAGCCATAAAAAACTACCGAGACAATAGGTCGGAAAGTGGGCACCACCAATGCGTATTTTATCGAATTAAGGCTTATTTTCATATTTCGGACGCAATTTTCGTCTTTTAGGAATGCTTACCCCAGAAATTCTTTGCCCCCTCGTTGTAATTCTACCCAATAGCTATTTATTAGAGCAGAGTCTATAATCCCTAGCCATACAGAACTGCCGGGGCAATGGGTTTGAACAAGTGAGGTGACCCCAGTGCATATCTTATCAAATTTGACTTTTTTTTTTTCGTGTTACGGACGAAGAATTCGGCCTTTAAGAATGCTTACCCCAGAAATTCTTTACCCTAACGTTGTACGGGGCGCCGAATGGGACTCTTGTGATTTTGTACTCAAAATTCAATTTTGTACGGACAAAAGTGACTTTTGTTCAACAAAAATGAGTTCAGTTTAACAAAATTTGTATCATACTACAAATTTGAAATTTTGTCATACAAAATTATCTATCAGCGGACAAAAGTCACTTTTGTCATGACAAAATTCATTTTTGTTACACAGACTTGACTTTTGTTACCTAATTTGAAAATTGAGCGACAAAAGTCAATTTTGTATTTAAATTAGTTTAGTTTGGTTTCTGTGAACTAATTTGCATACAAAATCGACTTTTGTTACACAAAATTGACTCTTGTTACACAAAATTGACTTTTGTTACACAAAATTGACTTTTGTTACACAAAAATACTTTTGTTACACAAAATTGACTTTTGTTACACAAAATTGACTTTTGTCTCAACAAAATTGACAAAATTGACTTTTGTCTCAACAAAATTGACAAATTTGACTTTTGTCTCAACAAAATTGACAAAATTGAATTTTGTCTCGACAAAATTGACAAAATTGAATTTTGTCTCAACAAAATTAACAAAATTGAATTTTGTCTCAACAAAATTAACAAAATTGAATTTTGTCTCAACAAAATTGATTTTTGTCTCACGAAAGTCAATTTTGTCTCACGAAAGTCAATTTTGTCTCATAAAAGTCAATTTTGTTGTTACAAAATTGAATTTTGTCATCACAAAAATGAATTTTGTCGTCACAAAATTGACTTTTGTCTCAACAAAATTGACATAGTTGACTTTTGTCTCAACAAAATTGACAAAATTGACTTTTGTCTCAACAAAATTAACAAAATTGACTTTTGTCTCAACAAAATTTACAAAATTGACTTTTGTCTCAACAAAATTAACAAAATTGACTTTTGTCTCAACAAAAATGACAAAATTGAATTTTGTCTCAACAAAAATGACACAATTGATTTTTGTCTCAACAAAAATGACAAAATTGAATTTTGTCTCACAAAAGTCAATTTTGTCTCACAAAAGTCAATTTTGTCTCACAAAAGTCAATTTTGTCTCACAAAAGTCAATTTTGTTTCACAAAAGTCAATTTTGTCTCACAAAATTGAATCTTACCGTACACAATTGACTTTTGTGATTTAATTTCCATATCAGGTAACAAAAGTCAATTTTGTATGCAAATATGTTTATATTTGCATACCTTTAAGACAAAATTGACTTTTGTCATGACAAATATGAATTTTGTCTACAAAAATGAATTTTGTCATGACAAAAATGAATTTTGTCTACACAAATGAATTTTGTCATCACAAAATTGAAGTTCTCACAAAACAAGTCTGTAGCACATAGTTTTGTAAGACAAAAATGATTTTGTTATGACATAATTGAATTTTGTACAAAACCACAAGAGTCCCATTCGGCGCCCCGTACGTTGTAGTACTGTCCAATAGCTATTCATAAGAGTAGCTGCTATAATGCCTAGCCATAAAGACCTACCGAGACAATAGGTCGGAAAGTGGGCACCCCCAATGAGTATTTTATCGAATTAAGGCTTATTTCCATATTTCGGACGCAATTTTCGTCCTTTAGGAATGCTACCCCAGAAATTCTTTGCCCCCTCGTTGTAATTCTACCCAATAGCTATTTATTACAGCAGAGTCTATAATCCCTAGCCATACAGAACTGCCAGGGCAATGGGTTTGAACAAGTGAGGTGACCCCAGTGCATATCTTATCAAATTTGACTCTTTTTTTTTGTGTTACGGACGAAGAATTCGGCCTTTAAGAATGCTTACCCCAGAAATTCTTTACCCTCACGTTGTAGTACTGTCCAATAGCTATTCATAAGAGTAGCTGCTATAATGCCTAGCCATAAAGAACTACCGAGACAATAGGTCGGAAAGTGGGCACCCCCAATGAGTATTTTATCGAATTAAGGCTTATTTCCATATTTCGGACGCAATTTTCGTCCTTTAGGAATGCTTACCCCAGAAATTCTTTGCCCCTCGTTGTAATTCTACCCAATAGCTATTTATTAGAGCAGAGTCTATAATCCCTAGCCATACAGAACTGCCAGGGCAATGGGTTTGAACAAGTGAGGTGACCCAAGTGCATATCTTATCAAATTTGACTCTTTTTTTTGTGTTACGGACGAAGAATTCGGCCTTTAAGAATACTTACCCCAGAAATTCTTTACCCTCACGTTGTAGTACTGTCCAATAGCTATTCATAAGAGTAGCTGCTATAATGCCTAGCCATTGCTTACCCCAGAAATTCTTTATTCCCTCGTTGTAACACTACCCAATAGCTATTCATTAGAGCAGAGTCTATAATCCCTAGCCACAAAGAACAGCCGGGACAATGGGTTTGAACAAGTGAAGTGACCTTGTTTACATGGTTTAAAAAGAGGTTGTGTTGTGGGTACCAGTATAGTATATATATCATGACAAATTTATTTTACATCAAAATTCTATATTTGGTTGTTAATATGGGTTTTGAAAACCACAAATGTGGATTAAACATGCTTTGATGACATCCTGAAGTTAGATAATCGATATAACGGTAAATGCTAATTACAAAACTGTAAATATGAGTTAGAAATTTGCAAACTAAATTTAGAATTTTGTTAATGGGATATAAAACTTTTTTTATTTTCTATATAAATCTTGCAGTGAACAAAAAAGTCAAAAACTATGATTTTAAAGAAGAAAAAAATTGTCGCTCAAGTAGTTTACCAAACGCAATTGCAGGATGACGAATTGCAGGATAGATTTTTGTAAAGAGAATTGCAGGATGAGAATTGCTGGATAGCTTGACACTAGTCATGTGGTGACCTTGGTCCAAATAATTATGACGTCTTGAAAGGCTATTATATTTTTTTTCTTTGAAGCCTTAAATCAATGTAAGCTGTCAAAGAAAAAAAGAAAGGCTTTTCAAGACGTCATTATTATTTGGACTAGTGATGACATATACTGATGATTCATTAGTATTGGTTTGATACCAATTTTGGATATCGTGGGTACAGGAGAACACGAATTTAGATGTTCAACCAATAACACATTTACTAAAGAAATGAATGCAGACTTTGCCAAAACCACCAAATCAAATATCCACGAATATGCAAATTTCCTTAAACCACAAAAATTGGAATCCACGAAAATAAATGAATCCACAGTAGTTGTTAAAACTTCTAATGAAGAGCTTTCTCATTGGCAATCATACTACATCTTCTTATTTTTATAAACATGATAAATGAGTTGTGGATATTTAAATATAATCAACACCTTGAAGAGATACTATTATTGTCTATATTGCTACGAAAAATAGAATCTTTGAAACTGACCAGATCGACTTAACACATGATGATACCTAATGTTGATATATATTTTGAAGTCAAAATCATTATTTTAATTTTAGTTTCTTGTGTACAACTTGGAAATTAGTAAGGCGTTTATTATCACTGAACTAGTATATATTTGTTAAGGGGTCAGCTGAAGGATGCCCCCAGGTGCAGGAATTTCTCGCTACATTGAAGACCTGTGCGTGACCTTCTGCTGTTGTTTTTTCTATGGTCTGGTTGTTGTCTCTTTGACACATTCCTCATTTCCATTCTTATTTTAAATATATATAAAGACAATTAGTCATATTGATTTGTATTTTGATGTTTTGGATTAAAGTTTGACAATACTTATTATGTTCATAAATATATAGATTATATGTTCCTGGCCAGTTTGAAATATACTAAAATATGTACAAGGCCAAATGAAATAATATGTGTTTCCTATTTCCCTACCTATCCTATATTTGAAGCTCTACCTTAAAGTTTCTTTTTTTGTCATTTCACTAAGCACTGTTAAAGCCAAAATTTCTCTCCCATAGACTCAATGTTGAAAAACACATATAAAATAAAAAAAATCCCTATCTACCTACCTTATTTTTTCAAGGAAACACAATTACTATTTTATTTGACTTAAAACACCTGCCACAAAAAACCAAGACATTAACAATTATGATAATAAGTTGCCTATAATTGATCATGGAAACATTATAAAACAAGGTAGGACAATATCTTATTTCATGCAACAGAAAATAGATCTCTACATGGTCAACAACCATAAATTTGGAAACTTTAGATCTATTTACACATTATCTTACAGATGTTGATATAGAACTCCTAGTTTTAGGTGGGGTTCATGTTGCTTAGTCCTTATATATAATTAATATTCTATGATGTGTCTTGTCAATGTGTACTTTTATTTGTGTTTTTCTTTTTTAGCCATGGCCTTGTCAGTTGGTTTTCAATCTATGAGCTTGACTGTCCCTTTTGTACAATGTATTTTTGCTCCTCTTTTTGAAGACTGTGCACAATAAGTTCATTTTTAATAAATGTAGAATTATAAATCAGAAATGTCGGTAATAACAACTGTGAAAAAAGGTGCCCTTTATGTAAATAGTCCCAAAATCTATTCATGGATTATTTAAAGGAAATATACCTCCGTCTTTCTGTATGCCCGCCTGTCTGTCTGTGCATGACTGTCTGTCTGTATGTCACTCTGTCTGTCATGATGAAAAAGCTGAATAACTTATTGTGATATGTATATTAATTTGTCTTATTTTTTTTATTGTTTTTTTTTATTTTTTTTTATTTTATTATTATTATTAAATTTTTTTAATGTTACCTTTGTATTATAAATCATGTTTACCATTGTATATATGTACCTCATGTTACACATTTATGTGTCTGAGTGTTGTTTTACAATAAAATCTTGAAATCTTGAAATTTTGATTTGATAATTTGTAATTTAGTTTTATCATGAACAGTTAGTTCAAGTTTGAATTTTGTTCTGGTCTGATGATTTTGTGCAGAGTTTTAGTCATTGGACTTACACATGTAGTAAATTCAATTAAATAATCAACTTTTCAACAATTTTTCCTCATGCTTGAAGATATTGACTTGATATTTATTACATGTATATAGCTTACACCATGACAAGTTATATAGATCAAGCTAGACCAAGAGTTCCAAATGGTGAAGTTGAAATTGTCCCTTGGTAAATTTTACGGATGCCATCACGAGTTGGTTGACCGTTATGGAATAACCGTTTCACAAATGATATCTGATATGTTCCTTACTTGGTAAATACAATCCCCTTCCCTTTCATGAATGTGACCTACCAAATTAAGACTATTTACCTGATTTGTTATCACATAAGCAACATGACATGTGCCACATGGGGAGCAAGATCTGCTTACCCTTCAGGAGCGCTTGAGATCACCCCCAGTTTTTGGTGGGGTTAGTGTTGTTTATTCTTTAGTTTTCTATGTTGTGTCATGTGTACTGTTGTTTGTCTCTTTGTCCTTTTCATTAATAGCCATGTTGTTGTCAGTTTGTTTTAGATTTATGAGTTTGAATGTTCCTTTGGTATCTTTCGTCCCTCTTTTAGAATTTTGTTCCAATACAATAATTTTTTTAGCGAAAGGGGACAGAATGATTGTTTGTTTCATTTTTGTGTAGTATTAACCCATTATAGTCTTATCTTACCCAATCCAGGCCCTTATATAAATGCTGAATTACCAAGTACAAATAAACTTAAAAGAGACTCATCAGTTGCTAGTTTTCATATACACAATTAAATTTATTAAAACAGATAATCAATGTTGTAATACTTCTAACTCTTTGTCAATTTGTGCCTTATATTTTCGACGATATTTAATATTTTTCTCATCCTTTTTGTAGTGCTGGTATCCATCATTTGGATCTTCAAGATCAGAATGTAATAACACATTTGAATATTCCATGTTCATGTGTAAATTCTTAGGTAAATCCAATTTTGAAATATCTTCATAGGCACAAGAGTCCTTGACCTCAGTTTTAAAGTAGGTCACCACATCTTCAACAGTGTTCATTGAATTCAAATCCATATTTGTTACCATGTGATCAAATTCTGTCTGGCATTTTGTAAGAAACTGGAAAGAAATTAAGAACATCATTAAATATGTAGACCATTTTAATCTTGCAATTTCTAAACTTATAAAAGTGTAATTCTAAAACATGATTGACATACAAAATGTATATGAATATTAAATTTATATGTTTCTTTTTGTGTTGATATACTGCCTGGCATTTCAGCAATTCTAATGAAGTAAAAAGGCAAAATACTGAAATTAAATGAATATCTCTGAGAGCATTCTCAAATGTAACTGTATGAAGTTTTTATAGTTGAAATCTTTTTTGTATTCCTGTCACATCTGGCTTACTCCCGCCTCACGATTAAGCGGGAAACAAGAGTGATGATTTTGTATCAAAGGTTAAATTGTTTACATTGGTAATAGTTCGCCAGAAGCCTTATTTTATACATGTATATGATACTTGAATAAACATAGAAAAGAGTAAGATGTTTCGTGGGTAAACTTTGGGTCAGGTCAAATGTGAAGGGGTGTTCCAAAGGAAACTGTCAATACGAGTAACGAGACACTTTGGAAGAACACCCCTTCTTCAAAAATGCTATGGCTACCATTGGGGTATAAAAGCAGGATAGATTCCTAGCTCAGGGTCTAGTGTCAGAAGTCTTCAAAGACATAAGACCAAGATATGGTATGTTTATATTCGAGATCGCTGTCTCTTATATATTAGATATAATTACTTTAAAAGGGTAATAAGGAACTTTGGTGCCTGTTAAAAATACAGACTTGTACATTTACAAGCTGTACCATATAGGACAAGTGTGAGTCTGTGTGACCACCTTGTAAAATACCTATGATATTTGTACCAATAGAACAAAGACAAGTGTGTAAACTTGAGGGTACATTATTGTACCAGGACTCAAGGCAGTCAGTGCTCAGACATAAACAAGTCGATTTTTGTTTTGACTTGAATAAGTCGAACCATGTATTTATTATAAAAATGTAGTTTCAATTTTTGACTTATCTAAGTCAGAAAATGACAGACTTGTTTAGGTCTATTTATGTTGGTGAAAAAACTTAATGTTACTTTGAGGCCAAACTACACCACCTATGACAGCAAAAACCTGTTTGAGAGTTCACAAGGACTTGAGCTATCTATATTTAATGATCTTATTGAACATCCTTACTAAACACAGATGGGTTATCTCATTAAGTATGATTCCAGGTGGTTGCATTGTAAGCCTAAGGTTAATTAACATTATCTCCGATTTTTTAGACTCTCATTCATATTTTTCTTTAGAAGACAAAGCATTGGCTTTCAATGTTGTCATTATTTGATTTATATGCATGACCTCCTTATAAATATGCGTGGGTTTGAAGTTAACCAATTTTGATCACTCATCGACTTGTAAGAGTCGATATTTGCAACTTTTTGATTCTAGTCAATTATTTCTTGTTTAACAATATTGGACATATTCAAGTCGTATTTTGTCTTACATTAAAGGGAGACAAATCCTAAAACTGACAAATTTAGACCTCTATGAGTCAAAAGCAGATTCAGACTTATTTATGTCTGAGCTCTGACTGCAAGGAGGACAAGTTTTTTCCTGACCCAGGACAAATTTGTAATAGTACAAATTTCTACCAGTTGTATATATAATACCTGTTATTATACCAGTTGTATATATTTGAAGTAGAATAGTTATATATAGTTTATTAGAGACCACAAAGAGCAGTTGTATATATTTTGGTTCATTGACATTAATTTATGAATAAAGTTTTCTTGTTAAATATTTTGTAAATAGAACAATTTTGGATCCAGTATCAAACTGGTAATGGACTCATTCTAAAATAGAAACAGACACGCTTTCCCAGTCTACACGTTACACAAGTTTAAAAAGACAACAAATATGAAAGTGATATATCTAATGACACTTAAGGTCACATGACCCAGCCAAATCATGAAATGTAAATATCTTGCCTTAAATTTTTGAGATCTATCTTCTAGTTGAGTAGATAACCAGTTGTCACTGTTACCATAGAGATCATTAGTTATAGTTTGTATTTTCTGTTCTACATCTTTGTTAGGTTTATAACCTCTCACTGTCTGGATACCACTAAAATTAAAATACACTGTATCACAAGATAGGATAGTAAAATTTAACATTTATAGTAATATACAGGTCTACATTTTTTTAAGTCAGTGAGTAGTTTTCTCATCACATCTTAATATCTTTTATTAATTTATTTTGAGAATTATGTGTTGTACCTTCAGACTTTGGACAATAAAAACTTGATATTCGTTGTATGTATCACCATTTTTACGACTGTGGCGAAATTACCTGGTGGTTTCAGTAAAAGTTTTTATCATCTGGCAGAAAGTTAAATGGGTTAACGTTAATACTTTGGATAGACACAAGTCTATTGTTGAAGATTTGTTTCCCTCTAGATGTGGTTGGTTATTATGTGAGTTGCTGTCTCTTTTATGTGTACCTCACATCTCCATTTATTTATAAAGGTCTATTGATGACTGTCATGTCCTTCATAATTTGTGTTGTTGGGTTGCTGTATCACCAGAATCACAGACAAATACTTCTTATCCCCGGCTTAGTATATATCTAGGATTTTGATTGGTTAACGCACGTCATTACAAAATCCCATAGCCCCTGGGTGTTGCTAACCCATATCCCCGGACGTTGCTAACCATTATCCCGGGGAACTTAAAGCAAGTTTTCCTTAGTTCCATGATTGCTCAATGTGAAATATTGAATTCTGTAGATTATCCATGATGTTTGTAATTACATATTTAATTCGTTAACAATTTTGTCCTATTATGCCGATCATTTACACTCATTTCATTAAATGCATCACTTGACTGCCACATTTTCAAGGAATGGGACTACTGACCTACATGTAGCTATGCAAATGATCCACGTTGAATTCAAACCATCTATGACGTAACTCTCACAACATTGAACGCCAAATTTGACCCAATCCAGTTTCTCTGTCTCCGTATTAAAAACATCTTATATTTGACTACCTGTAGGGTTCTATTAAAGGTATTACCCTAAACCCCGTAAAAAATATGTAAAATTTTCAAATTTCAATAAATTTTTATTAGATAATGAGAAAAACGTTGTTTCCATGTTCCAATTTGTACATGAATTTCCATAAAACTCGCTCGATTTGGACTAAGACCAGGGATAAATTTTGCTATCTGCATTCATATCCGTAGATATGAATATTTTAACGCCCTGAAGTACCCCGTACACCATGAGGCGTAGCCGAAGAGTGTACAGGGTACTGAAGGGTGTTATGTACATGAATTTCCATAAAACTTGCTCGATTCGGACTAAGACCAGGGATAAATAACACCCTTCAGTACCCTGTATACCCTTTGGCTACGCATCATGGTGTACGGGGTACTTCAGGGTGTTAAAATATCCATATCTACAGATATGAACGTAGATAACTTATAATATATAATATACATGTATGATCTCCTTTTATTTTGAATTTCCTTACGATCTTTTCTTCAGTCCCTGGAATCTTTCTTTAAATGTTATTCTATCCTCTCTCTGTTCTCTCTTTAGCTCCTCTTCAAATGAGTCTTTACCTCGAAATCTGTCAAAAAATCCTGTCCTGACAAATATCTGCAAAAGATCAATGAGTGTAGTAATGGATCCGGATATTATTTAAAAAATTACCTAAACATAAATCAATCAAAATATTGACCCCAAGTGTGATTGTGGTCAATTAGAAACTGTGGAACATTATTTACTATTTTGTGAAAACTATGAAGAGGCAAGACAAAAAACTTATACACAAGATATACTTTAATACAGGATCGTTGCATATTGATTTGGAACTTTTATTGTCAATGGAAAAAAACGACAATGTCTCCGTCTCTAATGAAACACTAATGCGTTTGTTGGGTGACTTTATTTGCGAGTCGCACCGTTTTGATTAATGAAATATTTTTTTTTTTATTTCTTTTAATATTTTTTCCCCCTTAATTAATAAATGTATATATTTTAAATTTTTGTCAAAATATGTTAAGCCCAGTTGCCACCTAATATATTTTAAAGTACAAGTGAGTTGTTTACCAGAGTGAACTATATACACGCGAGATTTCAATAATTTCAAGGGAGACAATCCAGTGTCAACAGCGACACCTACAGAATATAGAATAGTAATGGGAGTACCTTAATGAAGTAATGTATAACGGTAAAAATTCTTGCCAAATTACGATAACAGTAATTTTTAGTACACGACAATAAAATGTACATTTTCTTTTAGACAATACAAAAATCAGTTAAATTTGACGAATCACACTATTGTTACCCAAACAATAACGGTACAGATCATTATTTGATACCTCAGAAGAATTGTAGTAAAATTTTAACCAATGAATTTGATGCTAGTGTTGGCTGAAAATTATCATTTGTTGCCTGAGGATAAACATGATAAAGGACATTACCACCCTCATCAATATTGCTATCGTTACAATCAAGAAATTTTGACATGATATAATGGTGCCATCAGAAATATCGATAATTTTTGCAGCTGCATAAATTTTGTCCACAAAAGAAATAAAAGTTGCAATTTGTGACATTGCCATTGGTGAAGCTCAGCACCGTCACCAAGTTATTTATTTACCAAATTTGTCTCTTTCACAGGTAAAACACGTCCTACAATGCCAAACATGATATTGTCCCCAGTGTTCTCTATCTTTAAGGTTCATGTGGACCCTATGGCTAAAATGGCCGTATTTTCACCTCAAAATTTTCTCTGAGTACAGGCAAACCTGTGCATCTGGAAAAGTTTTAAGGCATAGCATGCCCTAGATAAATAGAATTCAAATGTGTTGTATGATTTAGAAAATTCATAACTTATCTGGATTTTGCCGTACACTTTTTTTCGTCTCTGCAGAAGATGATGAAATTAACAAACAGTTGAGTTTACCTTGATATGGTCCACTCGGGTACACAGTTTAAATAACCAATTGTTGTCAGGTATCTATTGTCCAGCTAATGTCCATGTCAATTAAAAATGCTCACTTTAATTTTTACCTGTGGGGAAGTTCTTAAACCTGTTTCCCAACTTAGTTTATTTTGGCACCTTCTGGAGGAGTGAAAAAAAGTGCACAGCAAAATCCTGGTAAGTTTTATTTTTTTAAGGTTCATCATAACAAATGGACAAATATGGCCATATTTTTACCTCAAAAACTACTCTGTGTACAGACTTACATGTGCTGTTTGAAAAGTTTTAATGCCTAGCATCCACTAGATATATAAAAGTTAAATGCATTTTGTGTTTAAGAAAGATAAAATCTTTCTTGGTTTATGCTGGGCATTTTTTTTCCTTTCTTCAGTAGGTGCAAAAATAAACAAACACCTGCATTACTTTGATACTGTCCACTCACTGACTCAGATAAACTCTTTAACTCACCTATAGTTGTGAAGATACCTGGTGTCCAGGTCAATTAAGGACAATGAAAACAATACAAACCGGTTTTTTACCTGAGGGAGCATCTCATAGTTGTTCCACAACTTAGTCAATTTTCACACCTTTTGCATGAAGGAAAAAAAATGCCCATCAAAATCCAAAAGAGATTTTATCTTTCTGAAACACAAAATGGATTTAACTTTTTTATATCTAGTGGATGCTAGGCATTAAAACTTTTCCAACTTTACAGGTAAGTCTGTACTCAGAGTAATTTTTGGCATGTAAATACAGCCATATTTGTCCGTTTGTTATGATGAACCTTAAAACATAAAACATACTTAACATTCATTTATCTAGGGCATGCTATGCCTGAATTTTTTTACAGATGCGCAGGTTTGTCTGTACTCAGAGTAAATTTTGAGGTGAAAATACGGCAATTTTAGCCATAGGGTCCACATGAACCTTAAATTTTTGTGATGTAAACATGGCCAAATAAATTTGTTATTCTTGAGATATCATGTTAATTAAAAAGTTCGACTGAAGGAGTTGAATCCAACCCTATAGCTTGTTAACTTCTTTCTAATTTACAAGCGCATTCTACATACCTTATATTGATTAAAATACTGAAAAGTTAAGTTTTTCAGAGGACAAATTTTAGATCGCATTGAGGCCGCCATATTGGATAAATCGACGTCGTATCCACGCTTACATTTAAAAGGTTCGTTCCTTTCAAACATTTGATTAACCAAGATAAAGAGTTGGAGTGTACAACCAGACTGAATTTTCAAGCTTTATAAAATATTTCTAGCTCATGTTTAATGTACCTTTATGATAACCTGTCGTTCACAGTTGACCCATTGACAGTTTATCAACAGCTAATGATCACTAAAGGAAAAGGTGTACACTTCAGGTTGGCTTATTACACATATCATATACATGAGAATAATCAGAAAAGAGTTTTAGAAAATTGCCTATGGACCCTAGCAGTAACAGGCTTTGGCAAATTTTGTTATTTTTTTTAGAGTATTTCGCCGGTTTAAAAAAAAAGAAGAAGGTTTTTGGGGTTCAATGAAACCCCCCTTTTTTTATGATCATTTTTTTTATGTGATAGTCGTTTAAAGAGCTCACCAGAGCTCATGTTTTCTCTGTTATTATGTATATATATGCCGACTCTAAATTAAATTTACTTACTTACTTACTTAATGCATTTGGTATAATTGCCAATGAGACAACTCTCCACATGAGACCAAACGACACAGAAATAAACAACTATAGGTGACTGTATGGTCTTCAACCATCCATACCACATAGTCAGCTATTAGGAGGCAGGTGTCATTCTACTGTTCTAAGCCGAGACTTCGTCTCCTTATAAGGGGGGCTCATTGGGGGTTCTGATCCCAGATCCCGCTTACTGTTTTGTCAGATTCCTGTATCCTGCTTACACTACATGTATATATGTAAGGAATTCTTATTTTTGTGTAAGTTCCTGTGTAACTCATTTCCAGTTTTCAAGGCACAATAATTTGACTTTCACTTGGTCACGCTTACAAAATCGACAATCCTACATCACGCTAAGACCCCAGTGAGACCCAGGTATAACAGGCCCTGAAATCAATTTTATGTTAAAATTTAAATATGATAATTTAATTCCAATCAATGCACATGAATTTGACAGAGTGTTTATTAAGCATGCTATCATGGCTATATTAATGTTCCAGACCATATGAGTAATTGGAACATATGTATTTTTTATTTTGTAAATGTCGGCTGGTATCATTTCTGTATAGGAATTTACACCAATAAAATTATTTGATTTGATTTGATTATGTACAAAATGTATATTCAGGTCTAGTGATTAACCACATTTATTTTGTAAAGTATCACAAGGGCCATAGTTTATTTATTTTGATCTGTGAATATGATGCACTTAGTCACTGTGACTAGCTGCAGTCATGTTGCGATATTGGAGACCTAGAGCTTCATAAAAACACCAGAGACACAACGCAATGATCTGAGACTTTGTTATCACTGCACACAGCGTCAAAGAAAACAAGCTTGTCACTTTCAAGCAAAAGCTGTAACTTAAACGGTTCATGAACAACAAAGACATGCAAATACAGAAAAGCTATGGTACATTTACAGGCACAAATGAAGAAATAACAAAGGAACAATAAGGTTAGCGCATCTGAATCTAAAAACTTTCAATGAAATGTTGTATTAAATGCCCTCTGATATCCACATTGATATGCAAATGATCGCAAATGAGGTCACGGAATAAACATTTCCAATTTTTCACCAGAGAAGGCCTTTTTTAAAACGTATAACATGGAAATAAAAATCCGTTGAACTCAAGTTGCTCCGAGGAGGACACCATTAATTTCTGCCATTGTGAATATTGTTTCAACTGTATTTTTTCTTATTTTAAACCGTACGATTACACTAAAAACAAATAAAAAACAAATTTCAAAATACGCTTAATGACTACATCCATTTTTCTGTTCATACACCCCATCATTTTATCACAAAACTGATTTTAAAAATACTGAAAAACTATGCCTCAAAGCATCGTTGGGCCAATGTCAGGGGATGCGTTAAAGCAACGTTGGGCCAACGTTAGGCGATACCTCAAAGCAACTTCGGGGATGAAAGGGTTAAACACTTGGTATAATTTGTCTCCAGAAAGCATTTGCTTTTAATGCAGAAGTGAAAAGACATACATTTTGTATTTAAATGTTTTATACACACGGTCAGTACTGATTCATGTAGGACTAAAACTGATGCATTAAAGCAACCAGGACACAAACCTTGGCTAGTAAGTGTTACATGATGCAGTATTTTATCAACATTTGTCTATATGATATCTGCTCTAGATGAAGGAAACTTGACTAAAACATGTAAAGCAAGCTATAATTGTAAATGAAAGCAATAACTTTTTCCTAAATTATCATGTCTGCTAATGCATTAATTTGTAATAGGATTTTATATTTTGATGATAGTAGATGTTTTTTTCTCTGTCAGTTTTAATTCTTTCTATATGTTAATGATTTACATCTGCATTGTATTCATATTCAACTTTTACAAAGTTCTCCATGAGACAACATTAGTTGTTTTATTTTATTTTTTGCAGATGAAAATGATAATATATGTTGTATAAGGAAGATTTTTTTCAGCAAACTGTGACACTAAGCAATAATAGAGCTACAAAACCATGTACCTGGTTGGGATGTAGAAAGCACTACAGTATTGTGAAATGAGAAATAAGACCATGGCTGATTGTTGATGTATTACTAGAAACAGAAGAATGTCTATTATAACACTACAGTTAGGACAATGTGGGAACCAGATTGGCGGTCAGATGTTCCAGTCACTTATGGACGATGTTCACATGAAACCTATAAATACTATGGTAAGTCAAACATGCAGTGTACAATTTATATACATGTACACATTTAATTATTTTGCTTATACAATAAGGCTATTGATCCTAAGGCATGTCCAAGATTCTTTGAAAATTGCTTTGAATTATTTCTATGCAAATCAAGAGATTTGAAGTTTTTTTTGCCAGGTGCAGCTATATATATAGTTCAAAAGGTACTGAAGGAAAATGCTAACTCATCAAAATAAAAAGAAAAAGAAAAAGAAAGCATCTTCTGAAATGAGAACTCATTGAATTTTGATGTAAGTTTGTCTTGCCAGATTTATAGAAATGAGTCCAGAATAGTGATATACACACATCTATTATTCAATCATTCAGCCATATTTGCACCTGTCCTAAGTCAGGAATCTGATGTACAGTAGTTGTCGTTTGTTTATGTAATATATACATGTTTCTCGTTTTGTTTATATAGATTAGACCAATGGTTTTCCCGTTTGAATGGTTTTACACTAGTAATTTTGGGGCCCTTTATAGCTTGTTGTTCGGTGTGAGCTAAGGCTTCGTGTTGAAGGCTGTACTTTAACCTATAATGGTTTACTTTTTAAATTGATACTTGGATGGAGAGTTGTCTCATTGGCACTCACACCTCATCTTCCTATATCTATATAAGTATTTTCTCAAAATCTACCCTGATATGAAATGTTTATTACTCTATTTTAGGTTCCACCAAATAGAAATGAGGAATACATTAATGATGTGCTATCAACCTTTTTCTACCAAGATGGCCGATCAGAAAATCAGCTACCTAGAGCTAGAGCTGTTATGGTTGATATGGAACCTAAGGTTGGTAATTATATATAATGATTATTCCCCAAAGATTTTGCATGCTCTATTATACTCAGAAAGTACTTCCATTATTCTTGGATACATTTGCAGAAAACAATCAATCATTTTTTAAGTTGACAATTTAAACTGTAGACATAACAGAAAACAATCAATTTATAAAAAGTATTAAAATTATTAACTAAAAAAACCATAAATCCTTGCATGTTTTTATACGACTGCAAAATTTGAAAAAAATTTCGTCGTATATTGCTATCACGTTGGCGTCGTCGTCTGCGTTGTCGTCGTCGTCCGAATACTTTTAGTTTTGGCACTCTAACTTTAGTAAAAGTGAATAGAAATCTATGAAATTTTAACAGAAGGTTAATGACCACAAAAGGAAGGTTGGTATTGATTTGGGGAGTTTTGGTCCCAACATTTTAGGAATTAGGGGCCAAAAAGGGCCCAAATAAGCATTTTCTTGGTTTTCGCACTATAACTTTAGTTTAAGTTAATAGAAATCTATGAAATTTTGACACAAGGTTTATGACCACAAAAGAAAGGTTGGGATTGATTTTGGGAGTTTTGGGTTCAACAGTTTAGGAATTAGGGCCAACAGAGGGCCCAAATAAGCATTATTCTTGGTTTTCGCACAATAACTTTAGTTTAAGTATATAGAAATCATTGAAATTTTGACACAATGTTTATTACCACAAAAGGAAGGTTGGAATTGATTTTGGGAGTTAAGGTCCCAACAGTTTAGAAATTAGGGGCCAAAAAGGGACCAAAATAAGCATTTTTCTTGGTTTTCGCACCATGACTTTAGTATGAGTAAATAGAAATCTATGAAATTTAAACACAAGGTTTATGACCATAAAAGGAAGGTTGGTATTGATTTTGGGAGTTTTGGTCCCGACAGTTTAGGAATAAGGGGCCCAAAGTGTCCAAAATTAAACTTTGTTTGATTTCATCAAAATTGAATAATTGGGGTTCTTTGATATGCCGAAGCTAACTGTGTATGTAGACTCTCAACTTTTGGTCCAGTTTTCAAATTGGTCTACATTAAGGTCCAAAGGGTCCAAAATTAAACTTAGTTTGATTTTGACAAAAATGAATCGGTTGGGTTCTTTGATATGGTGAATCTAAAAATGTACTTAGATTCTTGATTATTGGCCCAGTTATCAAGTTGGTCCAAATCGGGGTCCAAAATTAAACTTTGTTTGATTTCATCAAAAATTGAATAAATGGGGTTCTTTGATATGTCAAATCTAACTGTGTATGTAGATTCTTCATTTTTGGTCCTGTTTTCAAATTGGTCTACATTAAAGTCCAAAGGGTCCAAAATTAAACTTAGTTTGATTTTAACAAAAATTGAAATCTTGGGGTTCTTTGATATGCTGAATCCAAACATGTACTTAGATTTTTGATTATGGGCCCAGTTTTCAAGTTGGTCCAAATCAGGATCTAAAATTATTATATTAAGTATTGTGCAATAGCAAGTCTTTTCAATTGCACAGTATTGCACAATGGCAAGAAATATCTATTTGCACAATATTGTGAAATAGCAAATTTTTTTTTAATTAGAGTTATCTTTCTTTGTCCAGAATAGTAAGCAAGAAATATCTAATTGCACAATATTGTGCAATAGCAAGATTTTTTTTTGATTAGAGTTATCTTTCTTTGTCCAGAATCAACTTTAATCTTTGTTAATGTATATTCACTTTTTACTACCAACTGATAAATTAAAATAATCTTTATCATTCAGTGATAACAAGCAGTTTTTTTACATCTTAATATTTTATGATGTATTTAAATGAGAAGTTATTGTTGCAAACTCCATTAGCAATTTTAATTGAGATTAGTTTTGGAATAAGGGAAAGGGGGATATGATTAAAAAAATAGGGTTCAATTTTTCTCATTTGAAATTTCATAAATAAAAAGAAAATTTCTTCAAACATTTTTTTGAGAGGATTAATATTCAACAGCATAGTGAATTGCCCTAAGAGAAAACAAAAATTTTAAGTTCATTAGAACACGTTCATTCTGTGTCAGAAACCTATGCTGTGTCAACTATTTAATCACAATCCAAATTTAGAGCTGAATCCAGCTTGAATGTTGTGTCCATACTTGCCCCAACCGTTCAGGGTTCAACCTCTGCGGTCATATAAAGCTACGCCCTGCTGAGCATCTGGTTCAATATCTGCTAGCGTCTGCTTGTATTTAATTGATATAAAACTGTATATGAGACTATGTTGCCAATGATATACATTTTTAGTTCTCCACTAGAGCAAATCAACAACTACAGGTCACCGTTCAACCTTCAACAATGAGTAAAACACATATAGCATAGTCAGCTACATAAGTTATAAAAAAGAAGATGTGGTATGATTGCCAATGAGACAACTATCCACAAAAGACCAAAATGACACAAACATTAACAACTATAGGTCACCGTACGGCCTTCAGCAATGAGCCAAGCCCATACCGCAGTCAGCTATAAAAGGCCCCGATAAGACAATGTAAAACAATTCAAATGAGAAAACAAACATCCTCATTTATGTAAAAAATAAACGAAAAACAAATATGTAACACAGAAACAAACAACAACCACTGAATTACAGGCTCCTATATATAAATGAAATACATTTGTAGTTCTCCACTAGAGCAAATCAACAACTACTGGTCACCGTTCAACCTTCAACAATGAGTAAAACACATACAGCATAGTCAGCTACATAAGTTAATCAATTATTTGCTAAGTTACTCATTTTCTTATTTCACAGGTTATTGCCCAGACTTGTATGGATGCCAAAAAATCAGGAAAATGGCAGTATCCTGAAAAACAGCAATTGAGTCAACAGCGTGGATCAGGGAACAACTGGGCACATGGTTTCTGTATACATGGACCAAAAGCTAAAGACCAAGTCATTGAAATGGTCCAGAAAGAAGCTGAAAAATGTGATAACCTTGGTGGATTTTTGTCTTTGATGAGCCTGGCAGGAGGCACCGGGTCAGGTGTTGGTGCTTATATCACAGAATGTCTCCGAGATGAGTTTCCTCATGCATTCATTCTTAATCAAGTGGTATGGCCATATAATACAGGGGAGGTAATCGTGCAGAATTACAACGCTATATTGACTTTATCCCATCTCTACAGAACTGTAGATGCTGTCATTGTAATGCAGAATGACCATTTACATAAGATCTGTTCTCAGTTGTTGAATATCAAGAAGATTTCCTTCAAGGACATTAACAAGGTCATTTGCCATAAACTTTTAAGTATCTTGTCACCAGGAACATTACATAAATACCCAGGATTCACATGTTCAAACACAATAGGTAATAATTTAATGTAATTGTTAACATAATTTTAACAAAATAAGTAGTTAATAAAGGTTTATACAGAATTCAAGGATAAGTTGGAAAAGAGAAGATAACTAAGAGGTGAAAAAAAACATAGTTCCCATTAAAACAGACGCTATGACAAAAAAAACATCAATGACAAGACAAACATAGAATCACACAGCTGAAAACTAAATATTGAATAACATGAACCCCACCAAAAAAATAAAACTAGGGGTCAATTCAGATGCTCTGGAAGGGTAAGGCCAGGATTTTTTAATTTGTTGGTTTACGGATCCACCGACCCGATTTTGCCGATTTCCAGAATAAAAATAAAATTGACTTTTATGGTTTTTTGTTCCCGCCGACCCTAACAAATGTATTATCCCTGAAAAAATTATTAAAGTATCCTTTTTTTATGAAATGAAATGCATTAATCACTAACAGAAGTGGTGACACTTTCTGTTGTGAAAAAAGAAACTTTCAGTTACGTTTCTAAAAATAGACAAATCAATTATTAATGACCTTGAAATGTCGTTTGCGTAAATTTTTTTACGGAACGAAACTTCTTCTTCTTCTTCAGGAAGTACACCCAATCTGCAGGGTCACCGCATTTAAAAATTTTGTTTATTTTTAAAATTGCGTTATTTAAAATCTTATCTACTAGTTAAAATTTAAAATAATAGTAAGATTTAAACCTGTGTTTAAAACCAGTTACACAATAAGTTCGTTTCCCTTATTTGCCACCAGTCCGTAAGATGCATGTTCTCATAGAAATAGACTTGTCCAAATGTGGACAGGTGGAAGTCCAAGACATCGAGTTTAAGTACTGAATTTTAACAAATCATAGATAATAAAAAAAATATATCGTCCATTTGGATAAAAAACGGGAATGCATGACTACGTTTATTTAACCCGATAGTCTCATTTTTCCAGTGGACGAGTCTATTACGTTTTTGACACTTGTGTTGAAACTTATTTTGGTACGACGTTTTTACATTTTTAAATTTGTCCTTATCAGTTTTCGTGCTTATTATTATTCACCAAGTTTTAATTAAGAGCTACTGACGTGAATATCTTTTTCTTGTCTGTGAAATGACGATTTAATTTCGTCTTTGTCCGTGCATCCCTTTTTACAGGAAATTATTAGACAATGTCATGCGATGTTTATTACAGCTGAGCAATAATATTTCAACGAACTAAAATTTAAAAAATGATGACAAAATAGTATGACAAACATATTATTAGAAAGGTGAAATATATATATTTATTTTGCATATCAGTTTTAGGTCTTGAAAGATCTTTTTTTTTCTTTTTTTTCCGACCGACCAACCCGACTTTTTCATGGAGAAAATCCCTAAACCAACAAATTAAAAAACCGTGGCCTAAGCAATGTCTGCCTCAAAAGGGGCACCTGTTTTGTTACTCATAGCAAGTAAAGATAGTAAAAAAATGCAAGAATTTTACTTTTTTTTTTATCAAAGAGGAGTTGATTTGAATGTTTTGAACAATGATTCTTTTATGTGATTTGGATATCTAATTACACGGCATTAATCTATGAGATTTTTTCCTTTGCATATCGTTCATTTACATTTCAGGGGAGATAATGGAGCACATGGTTCCTATATCAGATTATAAACTGTTCTGATTTACATTTCAGGGGAGATAATGGAGCACATGGTTCCTATATCAGATTATAAACTGTTTTTGGGATACGATTGCTGTCAAGCAATCTGTAGACTTTTACCGTTGACCCTATGATACACTCCCTCACGTCATTCGTTTTATTCTAAACATTCAGCAACATCTCAGATTCTTATGATTGTCTTGCTTTAAAAGGTAAAAACAAGCAAAACAATTGAACATAAACAACTTTCCTGTAATGTTTTACTCATAATCTTCATGTGTGATATTTTCCTTGACTTATATGCGTGTTTGTAACAATACGGAAAATCAGAATTAAACAGTATTTATATTTAGTGTTTTTATAAATTTAGAAACACGTCAGAGGGAATTCCCAAATTTTGATAACTTGCGAGAGTTCTCTGAAAGCCGATCGATAATTCTATTTCTGTCACAAGAACTGAAGAGGAGTATTTCTATATTTTACCGTTATGAAACTGATATTTGATACTGTACTCTCATAAAGAAATGCAGAACCATTCATCATATCATTTAATAAACGTTCTTGTTCCAAATCGCAAGTCGCGGATTGTTTACGTATTAATGCCCATGAGTGGTCTCACTAATTAGAGACAAAAAGCGTCAAGAAGCGACAAGAAGAATAATATTAGCAACAAGAAACTATTTAGCGACAAGAAAACATTTTTATACGACCGCAAATTTTGAAAAAATTTTCGTCGTATATTGCTATCACGTTGGCGTCGTCGTCGTCGTCGTCGTCCTCCGAATACTTTTAGTTTTCGCACTCTAACTTTAGTAAAAGTGAATAGAAATCTATGAAATTTTAACACAAGGTTTATGACCATAAAAGGAAGGCTGGTATTAATTTTGGGAGTTTTGGTCCCAACATTTTAGGAATTAGGGGCCAAAAAGGGCCCAAATAAGCATTTTCTTGGTTTTCGCACTATAACTTTAGTTTAAGTTAATAGAAATCTATGAAATTTTGACACAAGGTTTATGACCACAAAAGAAAGGTTGGGATTGATTTTTAGGAGTTTTGGTTTCAACAGTTTAGGAATTAGGGGCCAAAAAAGGGCCCAAATAAGCATTATTATTGGTTTTCGCACAATAACTTTAGTTAAAGTAAATAGAAATCAATGAAATTTAAACACAATGTTTATGACCACAAAAGGAAGGTTGGTATTGATTTTGGGAGTTTCGGTCCCAACAGTTTAGGAATTAGGGGCCAAAAAGGGACCCAAATAAGCATTTTTCTTGGTTTTCGCACCATAGCGTTAGTATAAGTAAATAGAAATCTATGAAATTTAAACACAAGGTTTATGACTATAAAAGGAAGGTTGGTATTGATTTTGGGAGTTTTG
Organism: Mytilus trossulus; assembly: GCF_036588685.1. Lineage (NCBI taxonomy): Eukaryota > Metazoa > Mollusca > Bivalvia > Mytilida > Mytilidae > Mytilus > Mytilus trossulus. Next base: position 15,191,934 of record NC_086380.1, read on the forward strand.
GTCCCAACAGTTAAGGAAAAAGGGGTCCAAATGGTCCAAAATTAAACTTTGTTTGATTTCATCAAAATTGAATAATTGGGGTTCTTTAATATGCCGAATCTAACTGTGAATGTAGATTCTTAATTTTTGGTCCCATTTCCAAATTGGTCTACATTAAGGTCCAAAGGGTCCAAAATTAAACTTAGTTTGATTTTAACAAAAATTGAAACCTTGGGGTTCTTTGATATGCTGAATCTAAATATGTACTTAGATTTTTGATTATTGGCCCAGTTTTCAAGTTGGCCCAAATCGAGGTCCAAAATTAAACATTGTTTGATTTCATCAAAAATTGAATAATTGGGGTTCATTGATATGCCAAATTTAACTGTGTATGTAAATTCTTAATTTTTGGTCCAGTTTTAAAATTGGTCTAAATTAAAGTGCAAAGGGTCCAAAATTAAACTAAGTTTGATTTTAACAAAAATTAAATTCTTGGGCCTCTTTGATATGCTGAATCTAAACATGTACTTAGATTTTTGATAATGGGCCCAGTTTTCAAGTTGGTCCAAATCAGGATCTAAAATTATTATATTAAGTATTGTGCAATAGCAAGTCTTTTCAATTGCACAGTATTGTGCAATGGCAAGAAATATCTAATTTCACAATATTGTGAAATAGCAAATTTTTTTTTAATTAAGAGTTATCTTTCTTTGTCCAGTATAGTAAGCAAGAAATATTTGCAAGAATTTTTTTTAATTGGAGTTATCTTTCTTTGTCCGGAATCAACTTAAATCTTTGTTATATACAATATACAATGTATATTCACTTTTTACTACCAACTGATAAATTTAAATAATCTTTACCATTCAGTGATAACAAGCAGTTTTTTTTACATCTTCATATTTTATGATGTATTTAAATGAGTAGTAATTGTTGCAAACTCCATTAGAATATTTTAATTGAAATTAGTTTTGGAATAAGGGAAAGGGGGATGTGATTAAAAAATTGGGTTCAATTTTTCTCGTTTGAAATTTCATAAATAAAAAGAAAATTTCTTCAAACATTTTTTTTTTTTTTCAACAGCATAGTGAATTGCTCTAAGAGAAAACAAAAATTTTAAGTTCATTTGAATACATTCATTCTGTGTCAGAAACCTATGCTGTGTCAACTATTTATTTTTATTTATATTACTTATTCGAAATAAATATTAAAAAAATATGCAAAAGAAAACAATTTCAACGACAGGAAAGTTCATTTTGATAGGGGAAAAAATGAAATTCAGTTGCTACATTTATTTACATCATGATATTTTATAAGGTATCACAGGAAGTATTACCTTTACCCTGTCATTTTATGGTATTACTTTTACTTGTGTTTTAGAACAATAATATATTTTGTCTTTTTATTTGTTTTTAAAACTATTTTTGTACAATATATACTTAACTTGCAAAATGCATTATTTGTGCATAATTGTCCAGAAAATACATACACAAATTGTGAAATACAAATTAAGAACTGAAATCAAACAAGAGGAAAACATAATTAAAATGTGAATATTTTTCATCATTTTTATAGTGTATTGTCTCATTTATCATGTTTATGCATATAGATTGAAGATTAAAGGAAACTGATGACAATCTTGAGTTTTCAACAGGTGTTCACTATTCGGTACAATAATTGTATATTCTGGTAATTGATGAAGGTGTTAATGGATGTTATTGTAGCAATAAAACAAAGGACACACACCTAGTTAATCTCATTTGTTGCTCTTAATTGTGTATTACCTTAGAGTGAAGCCACAGCTAATGTTGGTCCTATCAGGAAAAAATAATTGTACAGTTAGGAAGGAAATAATATGTCATGTTTTTGTTTTATTAAATCCTTCAAAAGGAAGGTGACAAATCTTTGTTTTTATTTTCATTTTATAGCGTTTACATTTCCTTTGCTCTTACACATGTTTAATTTCTTCATCTATCAATATGATAATAAAAGTACACAATCTCTTCCTCGATTTTTTTTTTATTTCTTCATCTTTCAATGTAATCCTAAAAAAATATTTTGATGTATGTGATGACAAAATGTATTCTTGTCGATAAATAGCTTCTTGTTGCTTTTTGTCACTTATATTATTTTTCTTCTTGTCGCTTCTTGACGCTTTTTGTCGCTAATTAGTGAGACCCCACATGCGTGTAGTTTTCCTGATTTCAAGGGGTATCAGATTGAGTGTTTCCCCGCTTCATTGATTAATTTGAAACTCATGAGATTCTTTCTATGTCTGTCTGCGTATGGAGGGCTATTGTTGTTGCATAATTTTAAATCATATGCATAATTTAAATTAAAATAAATGTTTCATCGTAAAAATTACCTATAACACCCCTTCAGCAGAAATGGAATCTTCCATATTATCGTTTGGAGTTGTCTCCCTTTTCGAAGTATTCGTCAAGAAGAATTAACTCGTAAATGCCGATAAACGTCGTATTATATTAAGAACGATCTCAATGTAAACAGAGGAGTGTGTACGGAAAGGAGTCATGCCCTCTGACCCAAAGGAACTTCAATAATTAAAGAGTAAGAAATGGGGTTCCTCCTAAACTGGTCCGCCGTTCTATATATAGCTTCGCACCGAAGGTCAGTGTAGCGATAAGTGAACACAACAGGGGTCCAGTTTAGGGTTCCTCCTAGAATTGCGGTGATAAGATATGGAAGCAAGTTAACTCGTACCACGGCATTGGAACCAAAAAAGTTAACTTGTACTACTGGGAAGTCGTACCATTCAGAAAAATATATTAAAAAATATGATGTTTTCATGGGTTTCTGTTTGTAAACTTAATAGAAATAAAGTTGAATTACTTGAATTTTACACAGGAGTTAAATGAAAACTTAGACAAAAATAAAGAATGTTTTAAAGCATTAATGTTTAACTGATCTTTCAAACTAGAACATAGGCGGATCCAGGGCCCCCCCTTTTTCGTGGAAAAAAATTTGGTTGATTATAAAGGGAATCATTGAAGCATGACTGGAGCGGGCCCCCTCTTAGGTTAGTCAGCAGGCTCCCCCTTAGGAAAAGTTCTGGATCCGCCACTGTAGAACTTAATCCAGAGGAAAGTTAAAACATTGCTTTAACTGTACCTTATTAAAATTGAACATGTTGAATATATATATATCCAATTTAAGTTAATTAAAGCTGTAATCCATGATCACAAATTGAATGCTATGTTTACAATTGTTGAAAGCCATGTGCTGTTTTTGCGGGGGAAAATGCGGACCCCCTTAACAGGAATCACTTACATTTCATTGTTGCATTTATTTATAGACAGTAACAATAATTTTGGCAATCATTTGGACTAACTGCTAAGACTGAATCATTCTTGAAAAATTTTCTTCGGGTGAAACTGTTTATACTTTAATTATCTACATCTGCCACAGTATTTTCTATCCAATATACAAGGAACATTAGCTACAAATTGGTCATTGTACTTTCAAATTATATACATTTTACAGACTTAAGAGGTATTGGGTGAAAGTAACGTATATCATGTATATTCATCATTTAACATCATTTGAATGCATTTAAATAAGTTGGTACGAGTGAGCAATGGTACGAGTTTGCATTGGTACAAGTTTTTTTTAGTGGTACGAGTTTACAATGGTACAGGATAACTATAATTTGATAAAACACAATAAGTACATGTTTCATACACTTGTAACGGGGATTGGCTATTCTTTAAGTTGAGTGACTATTCAGATTGTTACATTTTGCATGTGCAGTTGAATTAGTTTAGAGAATAATACTATCCAGCTGTACCAGGGTTACCAGCCAAAAATGATTGAGACTCACGCATATTCATGCTTTTTTGCGGCAGTATTCTTGGATCTATTTTTTTCCTCTTTGATCTTTTCAATTTTGGCCAAATCTCCTGCATTTGTTTAATGAAAATTTGGCAGAACTGCTATACATGTGTCAATGAAATCTATGGCAATCGTATCCCTCAGAGCATTCTGCTCTTTGATTATTTACATTTCAGGGGAGATAATGGAGCACATGGTTCCTATATCAGATTATAAACTGTTCTTATTTACATTTTAGGTGAGATAATGGAGCACATTGTTCCTATATCAGACTATAAACTGTTCTTATTTACATTTCAGGGGAGATAATGGAGCACATGGTTCCTGTATCAGATTATAAACTGTTCTTATTTACATTTGAGGGGAGATAATGGAGCACATGGTTCCTATTTCAGATTATAAACTGTTCTTATTTACATTTCAGGGGAGATAATGGAGCACATGGTTCCTATATCAGATTATAAACTGTTCTTATTTACATTTCAGGGGAGATAATGGAGCACATGGTTCTATATCAGATTATAAACTATTTTTATTTACATTTCAGGTGAGATAATGGAGCACATGGTTCCTATATCAGATTATAAACTATTATTATTTACATTTCAGGGGAGATAATGGAGCACATGGTTCCTGTATCTGATTATAAACTGTTCTTATTTACATTTCATGGGAGATAATGCAGCACATGGTTCATGTATCAGATTATAAACTGTTCTTATTTACATTTCAGGTGAGATAATGGAGCACATGGTTCCTGTATCAGATTATACACTGTTCTAATTTACATTTCAGGTGAGATAATGGAGCACATGGTTCCTGTATCAGATTATAAACTGTTCTTATTTACATTTCAGGTGAGATAATGGAGCACATGGTTCCTATATCAGATTATAAACTTCTTATTTACATTTTAGGGGAGATAATGGAGCTCATTGTCCCTGTATCAGATTATAAACTGTTCTTATTTACATTTCAGGGGAGATAATGGAGCACATGGTTCCTATATCAGATTATAAACTGTTCTTATTTACATTTCAGGGGAGATAATGGAGCACATGGTTCCTATATCAGATTATAAACTGTTAACAATGAAGAACATCCCACAGATGCCTGAGTCATCTATACAATTCAGTTCATTCCAATGGCATGGGTTACTGAAACATCTCAGACAGATGTTGATAGCTGATGCTGCTATGGAGGAAGGTAGGTCTATTAGGGTATACATGTAGACATGATCTATACAGGTCGTTTCCTTATGGAGCTCCACAGGTGGTAAAACTGCATAGACTTTTTACTAATACATCTCACAAGGCCTACTTGTTGTATAGATCATTTCTTCAACAATGCATGATGAGTTTACATGACTGGTACAATTTATCAATAACTTAAAGGAGTTATTTCCCTTATTTGAGATTTTGGCAATTTTTTTGTCTACCATTATGAAAACTAATATGATTCAATTTAGAGAATTCAATCCACACATGAATAACCCTTAATATAAAAAAGAAGATGTGGTATGATTGTCAATGAGACAACTATCCACAAAAGACCAAAATAACACAAACATTAACAATTATAGGTCACTGTACGGCCTTCAACAATGAGCAAAGCCCATTCCGCATATAGTCAGCTATAAAAGGCCCTGATAAGACGATGTAAACCTGTTATTGTCAACATTAAGTCTTCAACAATAAGCAGGCGTTTATACATGTTACAATTAGTCATATTCTTAATCATATTTACACATATTTAACTCTCTTTTATGAAGGAACTTCAAGATTTTTTTCTTAAAATTATGCCAGAAATTTTGACTGACAATTGTGACAATGGATTTAGGATGCAGAATTTTTCTCAAACAATGTTTGATTTAACTTCACTGATATATTCCAGACAAGTGCTAAGTGTTGACCCTGGTGAATAAGAGATATATTTACGAATTCAAAGATATCCATCAGAAATTTAAACAAAAGAAAACCAACCCTTCCAACATTTAAAAAAAAAAACCAGGGAAAATACCAGAAGGGCCAAGTGAGCTTTTCTCATCACTTGGCGTCCGTCGTCGTCCGTCGTCGTCGTCCTTCTTCGTTGTCCTGCGTCCGGCGTTAACTTTTACAAAAATCTTCTCCTCTGAAACTACTGGGCCAAATTTAACCAAACTTGGCCACAATCATCATTGAGGTATCTAGTTTGAAAGTTGTGTCCGGTGACCTTGCCAACCAACCAAGATGGCTGCCATGGCTAAAAATAGAACATAGGGGTAAAATGCAGTTTTTGGCTTATAACTCAAAAACCAAAGCATTTAGAGCAAATCTGACATGGGGTAAAATTGTTTATCAGGTTAAGATCTATCTGCCTTGAAATTTTCAGATGAATCTGACATTCCGTTGTTAGGTTGCTGCCCCTGAATCAGTAATTTTAAGGAAATTTTGCTGTTTTTGGTTACTATCTTGAATATTATTATAGATAGAGAAAAACTGTAAACAGCAATAATGTTCAGCAAAGTAAGATCTACAAATAAGTCAACATGACTAAAATGGTCAGTTGACCACTGTAGGAGTTATTGCCCTTTATAGTCAATTTTTAACCATTTTACGTAAATCTTAGTTATCTTTTAGAAAAATCTTCTCCTCTGAAACTACTGGGCCAAATTAATTGAAACTTGGCCACAATCATCTTTGGGGTATCTAGTATAAAAATTGTGTCCGGTAACTTGGCCAACCAACCAAGATGGCGGCCATGGCTAAAAATAGAACATGGGAGTAAAATGCAGTTTTTGGCTTATAACCCAAAAAACAAAGCATTAAGAGCAAATCTGACAGAGTTGAAATTGTTGATCAGGTCAAGATCTATCTGCCCAGGAATTTTCAGATGAATTGGATCATCGGTTGTTAGGTTGGTGCCCCTAAATTGGTAATTTTGAGGAAATTTTGCTGTTTTTTTGTTATTATCTTGAATATTATTATAGATAGAGATAAACTGTAAACAGCAATAATGTACAGTAAAGTAAGAACTAATAAAAATGAGTCAACATGACCAAAATAGTCAATTGACCCCCTGAGGAGTTATTGCCCTTCATAGGTCATTTTTAAACAATTTTCACAAAATTTGTAGATTTTCACTAGCATTTTCCACAGAAACTACTGTTATAGATAGAGATAATTGTAAGCAGCAAAAATGTTTAGTAAAGTAAGATCTTCAAACACATCACCATCACCAAAACACAATTTTTTCATGAATTCATTTGTGTACAATGTTTAATATTAACATAGACCAAGGTGAGCGACACAGGCTCTTTAGAGCCTCTAGTTTTTCTAAACATAACAAAATGATAATGGAATATGAAAATCCACATTTATGTTTATTTAAGATTTTTGTTAATTTTGTACTTTAATGAATGACATCTCTTTAAGTTTTTATTTGTTTATATTTTGTAGGAATTGATTGGCAGGTCAAGGTCGGTGATGAAACTCCAAGAGGTGGAGCCAAACATAACCAATCACTGGCTAACTTTTTAATGCTCCGTGGAAAAGATGTGAACACAGCAGACACCACTGCATTTGAAGATTCAATGTTATATGCTCCTTGGGTTCCACCAGGGGGTGCTTTATTGAAAGGGACACAACCCAGAGTGTTTAATCAGTATGAGAAATCGGCATGTTTATTGTCCAATAGTAAATCACCGATCGTCCAAATGGATTACACAGTGGGAAAAGCTTGGAATATGTTTTCTTCAAGAGGATATGTACATCAATATAATAAACATGGACTTGTAGATGAAGATTTTGTAGATAGTTTTGTAACATTAGAACAAGTTATTGCTAATTATAAAAATTTGTAACCATTTGTTTATTTAGATAAATTATTTCATAATGATTTTTGCCGTACCTTTATATAAAAGTTGTATTTATATTTAGATTCTTTTACTGCAATGCCTTACATCTGACATTTTTTCTATTTTAAACAACCACCTTGTTTTAAATATCTCTACATGTTAGCCTCTATTGTGGGAGGTAGTGTGTTTATTCTGACAGAGTCAACAAGATATTTAAAATTGGTATTTTCTGCTTCTCTGCTACAACTTGGTATTTAGAATCAAATACTTGGAGTTAGAATTATGTTTCTGGTTAGTTTGATTTATCTTCTTGTGAGCTATATAAAAATAAGGGATGTGGTATTAACTATGAGACAATTTTCCATCAGAGACTACAAGATGTGATTGTAAGCAACTTTAGGATTTTGTACAGCCTTCAACAATGAACAATACAGTAAAGTATGCTTTAAAAGGCTGTAGGTCATTTAGCTCCAAAAAGAGTCAAATAGAAAACAATCATAACATTGGCACATCTCAACTTTTTGTTAACATTTGAAGGTCGGCACTATGTATGATAGAAAAGAATGATTTTGAAGTGTAAAACATTCTTTGAATGTGAATGTTATAGATAAATCAAATGGTCGACTAAAGTTTTGGAAAACAGCATATAAGACATTCTTTATGTCTGTGGTGACAGCTGTTAATTTCTGTGTCTTTTGGTCTATTGTGGAGAGATGTCTCATTGGCAAGCATACCACATCTTTTTTTTATATTCAGGCCTGCTGCAAGTCAAAAAATCTGCTGCAATTGTAATATACCAACCATAATCTTGAGGACTGTGTAAGAAAACTTGACAAAGAAATGCAAGATGAAAATAAGCAGTTCAAGGAAATGAGTTTAATGATTTATTAATGGATTTGAGAAATTGTGTTAAACATTGTGTAGTCCCAAATTATTCATGTGAGTAGATGACTGTGTTACTTATTAAACCTGTCAAAATAAGTTCTAATATCATATATAGAAGTTACTTAGTCATATGCTGCTTTAGTAGACCAATTTTTAAATACCCCATGAAGACCAAGCCAAGACCAGAACAAAGCTGAAGCCATCATAGAAAGTGCATGATAAAAAGCAAAAAGTAAAAAGGGAATATATTGTACTATAAAAAAAATCAAAGTAGCAAACCATTATTCATTACAGTAGTATATCATGAGCAATTATCTCCACCCCATTACATAGAAGGATGCTGTTTTCTGCTTCAAGCATAAGGGTAAACTCAAAATGGATAGTTAAAAACAAAAGGAGTTTGCCTTCCCTACAAATGTGTGGGTACATTCTGCAGGATCATTGTATATTTTTTTTAACATGATTTTTTATGGAGTGCTACAGGAGTGAAAATTAGGCCTGCTGAAGGTGGTGTCAACAATTTGTTAGAGTTCGTGATTGGACATGTTTTAAGGGGATCAACTTGATAAGTCAATGATATTTGGTATGAAGTTTTATTTGCATTAGGACCTCATTTTCATGGAGATTGTTTTGGCCCTGCCCTCTCATTCATGGTCTATTAACTTTTAAATCTTGCATAGTTCACATGTTTAAGTTTGTGATATGGCCAGTTCAAGAAGAAAGTTATGGTTAGTAAATAGTATTTGGTATACATTTGTATTAGCATTGGCAAATCTCATTTACATGAATATTATTCAGTCCTGTCCCCTCAGTCATTGTACATTAACTTTATAAAATCTGAAGGGGCTATAATGTCATCATGTTCTTGTGAAAAACATAAACTTTTGCCTGAAAAATAGATCTTTTTACTTGCAGATATAAAGCAGTAAAGCATAGGAACCAGTGAAAAAAATAATACATTTTAAATTAGATGAAGTATTTGGTTGTCAATGGTGATGACCTTGGTTACAGTGTTCCTAGAAATGAAGGAATTTTAAGATGTTTTACTGAAGGAATTGTCACTAGTACATCTATATTGATTAATGGTGAAGCAGTTCTACATGCAGTTGACCTAGTCCATGAGTATCGTATCCCTACAGGTGAGACTTTCTAGTGTAAGGTCAAGGTTACTGAAGGAATTATCACTAGTACATCAATATTAATTAATGGTGAAGCAGTTCTACATGCTGTTGACCTAGTCCATGAGTATCGTATCCCTACAGGTGAGACTTTCTAGTGTAAGGTCAAGGTTACAGGAACCATTTATACAAATTGAAGGGTTTATTTGCGTTTCATTATTTCAGAACATATTTTTTAAAACAATACTTTCTGTATGTGCCAATTCAAGGTCAAATTCAAGTTGAAAGGATCAGAGAACAAGGAACTAGAAGTTCATTTTTGATGATATAATATTAGTAACTGTAAATTCAGAAATTATTGCGTACATTTATTATTGCGATTTTTCAAGAATGGACAAAAATGCGAGTTTAATTATCACGATTTCCAAAAATCTACGTTCAGATCTATGTTTCAGTTATCAGAATGCAAGTTCTTATGATTGCGATACCCATCCAGTGGCATTATTCGCAATGATAAAAACCTCGCAATAATTTCTGAATTTACAGTATTGATTTTAACAAATATAAATATTATATCTTATATCTTGCATCAAAATTTATAAAAATTGTTATGGGCCACATCAATTATTATTAAACTGTTTCAATTCTAATAGAATTCAAACAAATTATGTATCTTGATTTATTTATAGGGTTACATCTGAACTTGTCAGAAGGATTACCTCTTACAGAAGCTACCTCACTACTTGGAGAAGATGGGTGTTTGTTGGGGAAGCTTGGAATCAGAGAACAAAACAAACTAAGAAACATTGATTTTAAACAGGTAGTAAACTCATGTAGCAGAACATTAGAAATAGGATTACTCTTGTAGATAAAATCATAAATGTTGATGTAACATACTAGCCATTCATGTTGTGAACATCATAACTAGCTATATATACATGTTGGGACCTCATAGCTAGCTGTCTATACATGTTGTGAACCCCAAAACTAGCTATGTATACATGATGGGACCGCATAACTAGCTGTCTTTGCATGTTGTGGACCTCAGAAATAGCTGTCAATACATGTTTTGTAACTCATACATGTTGTGATACTAATAACTAGCCATTTATACAAAAGGTGAACTTCATAACTACTGTAGCCGTCTTAGCCCGTTGTGAACATCATAAATAGCTTTCTATACATGATGTGAACATCATAATTAGCCATGTATACATGTTGTCAACCAAGTGAATCTAGTATCGGTTCTAAAAATATCAATGCTATTAGTGAAAAAGTAAAATCTAAAATTGGAAATATCTACCTTTGTCCATAATTGAAACCAATACGATTTGTAGTAAAGGCTTCTGATGCCAGAAACATTTTTAGTTCCCATTGCAAAATGAATGCAAGTTTTACCATTCAGTGCTCACAAGCATTTTGATTGGCTTTTCAACTTACACTGTACAGAACTTATTACATTTAATGCTATAACAATAACACTGACATTAAAGTCAGAAGAAACGAGTGACCGGTTAAAAATAATGTTCTTCCAATTCTTGAAGCAATGGGCCATTCAAGTTAATATCTGCTAAAGGGGGTAGGATGGTCCTTTCTGAGGGTGTAAAATTTATACATCTTAGGGGTGACATTTTTTTTTTTTCCATCTGACACGTTCACTTATACGCAAAAAACGTCTGAGGGTCTTGCAGCAGTAAATAATTTAAAAATAATTACATCTTAGGGGTTACAAAAATGCTTATATCAGATCTTATGGGTGCTTTTGAATGCAGACAGTTACGTATCATGCATTATCTGGTATTGTATTTAAAATTCTGATGGGTACAATCCTTGCAGTAAAAAATTCTGATGGGTCATTTTTTCCCATGAGAGCCCATCCACCCAATATGAACAGAAACTACATCTGATAGGTCTTGATTTTTAGATCTGATGGGTAGTTTTTCATGACGTTTTTTTCTGACATGTATAAACAAAATTCTCCCCATCCATCCCCACCTGTCAGAAATTAACTTGAATGGCCCAATGCATACAAACATCATAAACTATGTCTTCTGTGCACGAATTTATCATTTTTTCGTGTAAATTTCATATTCTCGTCAATTTTTTTTCTCAATCGGTCAGTGTTGTGAAAATATGGCAGGTAATTAAAGTTCGTGTTTTGAAGCCGAAGTTTAACGATTGTCACCTGTTTGTCAACAATTGACAAAAAATCAACAAAAAAGCATGGAAATTGAGCACGTGTTTAACATGTAAATTCAGATAATAGTTTATTTTAAGGACATCCATGCGTATTGCGATCACAGGATTTTTACGAGATGGGTCACACTGAGGTCACTTTGCATACGGAAAATATGTAGGGGGAATTGGTTCCTGGAAGGAAGCAATTAAAATAAAGTAAACTTCTTCTAAATATGAATAAATTAAAGAATTTTCTTCAGAAAAAAGTATATGTACATAAGTTTTATAATGAAAACTATCCATTGAGTTGTAAAAAAACATATGCATTATTTTTTTTAATTTGAGGTTTCTCATGACTTTAAATGTAACACCTGAGTTTTTGTGATATAAATAGCCACTTGTTTCTATTTGTAGTTTAGACTAAGCATGTAAAACATAGAGAGAAATAGTTCATGTATTGTATGCCATGTTTACGAAGAACTATTTTGAAAAAAGAAATCACTTTGGAATTATACTTCTTTCATAGCTAGTTAGAAACCTGAATGTATCTTTAATATTCAATTCAACCCAATGTATTGGCTATAGCTATTTTAGGGTTTTAGTATTTGCCTTCAATTATTTTAGATTCTAGAGAAATTTAACAGAATTAGTAAGTGCTGACTTGTTTTGTTTGTATTATTTTGAGTACATGTTATATTTTTGTATGGTTTACCAACATTAGAAGATGTATCTGCATGTCCTGATGTATTGTTTAACCATGACCCATGTACTATATGCCTTGATTTAAAAAATCTACCCTATTGGAACAATTTTTTTTATTTTTTTATTTTACAGGTTTAATATTTTATATGCTTTCTCTATTTATCAATTATCCAATTTTAATAGTTTTTTCCGTGGGCCTTTATTTAAATTTATATCTATTTAGGAGAACTTTATAGTGAACTTTATATGTATTACAACAGTTATTGTCAAGAAACATACCCTTGATTGTAATGAAATATATAAAATTTCTAGAAAATGTGATGTTTTAAAATTAACAAAATGCTCACAAGGATTGATGATTTTGATGATTTTTCTTTTAGTCAGTTGGTTTTATACCAATGGGTATACTTATGGTCTTTCCATTTTATTAGGAAAATAACTTTTTTTTCCTGTTTAAAGTCTATGATGGTTAGAAAGGGAGACTACTTTCTCTCAACTGCAACTGTTTGTCTACATTGAATTAATAAAGAATAATGCTACATCTGGGAAGGATTTTATGGCTGTTTGCCACAATTATGTTTGTTAAGTATCGATTATCAAGTGTGATGCTTATTATAACCCGTGCTTAGAAGGATAATCCAGCTTGTTTTGTTGATCTACTACATAGCTCATTAGCAGGGTTCATATCTAGTCAACCTGAACTCATCCTTGTATGCTTGTAATATGTGCCACTGGACATTTTTAAAACACTAATCCAACATTATAATGATCATACTTTATTTTCATAATAGAAAAAGGGCAAGCATGAAATGAAATGCTTATATATAAGGATTATCCAAGGCTTGCACACCACAAATTACTTCCAAAATATACTGTGGATTCAATTTTTTTTTCATGGATAATAATTATCGTGGATTGAGGAAAATTTGCAAATACATGGATATTAAATTTTGTTAATTTTTGCAAAGTCTGCATAAATTCCTTTAGAAGATTTGTAATTCATTGAACATTTAAATTTGTGGTTCTCCTGTATCCACGAAATCCACGAAAATTAGTATCCACCGTTCGAATATTAATGAATCCACAGTATGTATATTTGTATGTGATTCATTGTTTTTTTTACATAAATCAGGCTGTAACTTTTTCTAGTTTTAATTGTTTTACATTTCATTTTAGGCCTATTTTTAGCTGTCTATGAGGATATGGATGTTGCTAATAGTTGAAGGTTATACAGGGACCTATAGTTGTAATCTTCTATCTCACTAGTTTCTCATATGGTTTCTGGTAGGAAGTTGGTCTAATTGGCAGTTATACCACATCTTCTTATTTTTAAATTGTAGTTTATAATTAATTTTTATAGAAATATATCCTGCTTGATTTTTTTTTTTTTTAATGGGATGCTATATTAAAACTAAATATTGTTGATCTTCACTTGAATTTGTCTGAAATATGAACTTCATTTTAGGTTGATGAAGAGATGCAGGCCCAGATAGACAAGTTTGAACTGTTAATGGGTGTCAAACCTTTCCATGTAGATGGCCACCAACATGTCCATTTGTTACCAGGTATTATTATATAATATTTACACTACCCCAATGGAGGCTTAAGGAATTTTTCTGCACTAGGTAAACATAAATCAATAATATTGCTTGCCTATGCAGTAATACATGTATAAGCATTGACACAACTCCATGTAGATTTGTTGGCCCTGACCCTCATTCATTGAATTTTGAATTTCTATGGTTTAACTTTGAAAGCTTATTATTTTGTCAAATCTGTTTATCATATACTTAAGTATCATAGTTATAATAAGGAAAAGGTGATAAATTGTTTATGTTTACTATAAAGGGGTTGATTCAGCAGGGGGGAATCCAGCCATTTTTAAAAGGGGGTGGGGGTCCTTACCAAGACAAAAGGGGGGGGGGGTTCCAACTACATGTCCCCATTCAAATGCATTGATTGTCCAAAAAAAAGGGGGGGGTTCCAAACCCCAGAACCCCCCTTCCCTGGATCGGCCAATGCACAGCCTCAGTTTCAGAAAAACTCAAAACATATTTTCGCCATTTAAATTTCAGTATGTGCAGTATACTGTTAAAATTACATTTAAGTGTGTTGTATTTAGAAAAAGTAGGAGTAGTTTATTAACAACAATTCTTTGATTAAAGTCAAGTCTTGCAGATTATCTTTTATTTTAGGCATAAGTAAAGTATTTAGTGAAGTGTTAGCAAGGAATGGTATCTATGTAACCAGGTTACCTATAGAAGATATCAGTGAGACAGATCTACCAAACAAAGACTTTCTACAGACAGTTATCAATGATTCACACTCCGCCAGACAAGTCTTTAACAGATTTGGTATTAAGTAAGTCATATTGATAAAAAAAATGATTATTAAATATCACATCTTACAGTGAATTCATGAATAGACTTTACATAGGGGTTAATATTTGCTGTGTCCATAACTACACATGAATCCCAAGGGCTGATTTACGTTTTGTGAAAAGAGGAGGGGGTGTAATTCCTGAAAATGGACAATTTTATGCAACAACAAAAAATTATCCAATCAGACTTAAACCTTCAAAGTCGCCCTTTTCCAAATTTGTCACTAATTACAACCATGCATTCAAATGCAGTTGTGAAGAAAGCATAGCCAAACTTTTGTTTCTTCCTAGAGTTAAGGAACTTTGTCTTAAACATACATGTTTTATTGGTACAGACTTGCCAATTTTCAGAAAATTTTCAGGCAGACACTTTAAGAGGAGTTAAAGTGCCATTTTAGCAGATGAACATTTATTTTAAACAAATGAATATTAATTAAGAACAGTTTTGATGTGTGTAAGTGATACACTAGGTCATCTTGTTCTTAAAACCACAATGGTGGATTTGAAATGTTGTCAGTTATAATTTTTTAGTGTAAGAAAACAAAGCAGATTCTTATTTATTTCAATTTAATTAACTCACCAATCAATTTATTAATCGTTTGCACATTTAGAATATGTTGAGTTAGTTATTAAAGTTCTGCATAGTCCTTTATCAATAGACCACTTTCGAGTTCATCCGTCACCGGCAAAAACTCGTCAATTATGCACGCCTTTATGACGTCATTTACCAGATATAGGGGCTCGCCTGTATCCCTGCACTATTTACGTTCATCAAGTGTCTTAGTGATCGTCTTTGTGCAGGATAAACTAGAAATAATGGTTGCTCTGTAGGTACTTACTGACAATTTCCTAACGACAGCAGTGTTGATTGTCAATTTTGAGAATTCAATTTGCCGAATAATTCGTACAATATAGAATTATAGTTTTCCAACCACTCACTCAACATTGGAAGGAAGTGACGACGCCCCTAAACGCACAAATGACGGTGATAAAGGCGCGTATAATTGACGAGTTTTTTCCGGTGACGGATGAACTCGAAAGTGGTCTATTGTCTCAACAAATATTTATTCATTTTTGTAGGTATGCAGAAAGATTTTTTGGTCTGGATTCTTACGAAACATCTGTGGATTCAATCATAGAGAAATTGGCAGACATGTTAAATGGTGGTAACCATGGAGACACTTTCTGTGAATTCATGGTGCATCCTGGGTATAGAACAGAACAGGAAGGAGGATGTGGTTGTGGTCCTGATGATTTCTCTCGGTCCCATTATAGAGAAAATGAATTAAATTTATTGTGTGATATAAAACTGAAGAAATTCATTGAAAAATCAAAATTCAAATTAGTAAGTTATGAGTCTTTGTTTTTAACAGAAGCATTTAGTATACGAAAATGACTTTAGGGATTTTACTTTAAATTATTAGATTTTTAAGTTTGCCATTCAGGTTATTTATTCAATATATTTCTGTGATAAGTAAGCAAAGTTGTCTTTAAAACAGTTTAGATAATCAAGATAAATGTATTAATAAGAAGCTGCACCCTTTAAAAGTTAAAGTTCTAGAGGCTGTGTATTAAGAACTTTTAAATATATTGATATTATAAGTTAACAAGGCATTATACTGTTGATCTCGTTCATTTTCATACTTCAATTTTCTTTTTCTTTAAGTTGTACAACAGTGATTGTATGTTTATAACTTGATTTTTGTATGGTACACTTTTTTAGTACATTGATTTTTTTTTAATTCGTTGTTATTTTCATGTCAATAGATGGATGTCATTTTGAAGAAAAAAAGTTAAAAATATTTTTAAATAAAAGTTTTCTTGCTCTATTTTTCAAATTTCATGCATGCAATTTTGCTGAGGGCTATTCCAGAAAAAAATGTATGGGGGGGTTGGAAGGTACATTATATTAATAATACATGGGTGATGGGTATCAGAGCAACTTTTCACACTATAATGCACTATAATTCGCAATTACAATTGTCTGGGTGGCCGGTGCTGACAAAAACTGCCTTCCAACCCCCCCCCCCCTAAATTTTTTTCTGGAATAGCCCTGACTTCTTTTTACAGCAAACATTTACTTCTATGATACATTCAAAAGCCGAAACAGTTAAAATGTATTTTTCATATGTGTTAAAATTACAACTAAAACAGTAATAGTTGTTATCTAAAATAACTTCTTAGTATGTGTACCTATTAAAACAAAGCTATAGACTTTTTTAGCATGGATTGCAAGAATAGTTGCTTTTCTTTGGTGTCCAACCCACCAGCAATCCTACGGAATAGGACATCAAACTTTCAACATTGGGTAAACAGTTATCTCCCCCTGAAATTGAATTGACTCCCCTTAATTACTGAATCAGAATAGAAGCAAATGTTAAAAATTGCAAATTGTTTATTTGCTGAAAATTCAGAAATTATCGCAAAAGAGGGTTAAAAGATACCAAAGGGACAGACAAACTCATAAATCTAAAGTAAACTGACAAGTGCAGGCATTTATTAATGGGACATTTTCTCTGCCACATTTTTTATGTTATTTCGAATAGACAGAAAAAATATTACAGTCATTTCTTATAATTTAATTCTTAATTCTATTTTAAACCATACAAAACCATGAAAAAAATGTCAATGAGGTCACGATCACATGACTAAATTATGTCTATGGGCTGATAACAAAATTATGTCAGCCAATCAGAAGATGTGTTACATCCAAAATTAAATTATTCAAGAATGGACAACTATGTGCATTACTTATACAGTCACATTATTTGCATCAATAAAAACCTTGCAATAATTTCTGAATTTTCAGTATACAAAATTGAATATGATTTGCATGATACATTTCTGTACTCTTATATTGTTGTACAACACATTTTGATAATTGAGGTTTTTGCCAACAATTTTTATTTTGCTAATCATAAATATATTTAAAAAGTAGATAGTAAAAAATTGATAGGATTTGTTTTTTTGCTCTAGTTTTACTGCTCTGTTTACCAAAACTGTTGTATTTATTTATGTCTATACAATCTAATAGAAAATTTACAGATGATGTTTATGTCTTTACCTTTGAAATAAATCCTATTGTTCTAATTCATTGTTTTATATATTCGTGTAGTGTGCCCAACATTCAAACAACCATTTACCTTCAGAAGAACACTACCAAGCTTTATATCATTCACACACAAGTTTACAGGTATCAATTAGACAAGTGTATTTTTATTGTATTTTTTTTGTCAGAAACTATCAACAATATGCATTTATATGTCTTGCACTAAATTTGTTTGATAAATATCATATTCTAATGCAATTTGGATGTAACAATTTTTTTCATTGGCTAAAAGTGGCCGTCAAATCCACAGTTGACCAGGCGTAACTAAGGAGGGACCCGCCATTTTGAATTGATGAATCAACAAATGTTCGATTACTATTATATAATCGAAAATAAAACAACACCTACCTCGAATTCGCCGTTTTAATGTAATTTTATCCGAATATGAAGCGTACAAGTAACGTCATAATCTCCAGCTTGTAAGTTTTCATTTGTATGACGTCACGTTTAGCCATGTTGTCTTTGTGCCAAAATCATTCATGAAGATTCGCAGATTTTTTTTATTTGACAAATTTAGACATTTTTTCAAGTTTTATCGTATTTTTACTTTTTGTAGTACATTAGAATCGGAATAACAGTACTGTAGTTGAAGAGTTGCCACCGTCAATTTTGATTTGACAGTCGCAAATCTCTGTTTTACTGTCTCCGCTACGCGTCGCCAATAAAACTGCATTTGCGACCGTCAAATCTACAACTCTTCAACTACATTACTGTTATTCCTTAAATTTAGGAAAATGTAATTTATATATTAAGTTTTTATTGGCTTTGAACAAGCTTTAGAAAATGTGAATACTTTGGGTCTCTTTTTACTCACGTAGATCTGATGTGTTCAGCCTTCTTTAACTGATTCTTAGTTTGTTAGATAGAGGGTTGAGCGCTCACAAACAAGTTTAACCAGCCCAGTAGTCAGCACTTCGGTGTTGACATGAATATCAATTATATGGTCATTTTTATAAATTTTCTGTTTATAAAACTTTGAATTTTTCTAAAAACTAAGGATTTTCTTACCCCAGGAGTAGATTACCTTATTCGTATTTGGCACAACTTTTTGGAATTTTGGATCCTCAATGCTCTTCAACTTTGTATTTATTTGGCTTTTTTAACTATTTTGATCCGAGCGTCACTGATGAGTCTTATGTAGACGAAACGCGCGTCTGGCGTAGAAATTATAATCCTGGTACTTTTGATAACTATTTACACCACTGGGTCGATGCCACTGCTGGTGGACGTTTCGTCCCCAAGGGTATCACCAGCCCAGTAGTCAGCACTTCGGTGTTGACATGAATATCAATTATATGGTCATTTTTATAAATTTTCTGTTTATAAAACTTTGAATTTTTCTAAAAACTAAGGATTTTCTTACCCCAGGAGTAGATTACCTTATTCGTATTTGGCACAACTTTTTGGAATTTTGGATCCTCAATGCTCTTCAACTTTGTATTTATTTGGCTTTTTTAACTACTTTGATCCGAGCCTCATTGATGAGTCTTATGTAGACGAAACGCGTGTCTGACGTATAAAATTATAATCCTGGTACTTTTGATAACTATTTACACTTCCACATACTTTATGTTCCTGTCCTTTCATGAGCCTATAATTCTGTGGTTGTCCTTTGTTGCTGAATACCATTTTTTCCTCTTTTTTTACATAAAAAAATAGTTATCTAGCTTGATTTTTTTTTACATTTGTCATGCCAGGGATTGCTATAGCTTGCTGTGCTGTATGGGTTAGCTTATTGTTGAAGACATTAAGTTGGCCAATGGTTGATAATTGAGCTAGTTGATTTGTAGTCTTATTGAAAGTCATATCTTCTCGTTTTCATACGGTCTTCAAAAAAGAACATGGTCTACCAGAAAGAGATAAAATAAAGTACTCAACCCTCCAATTCAGTACATAGAAAAATAAAAAACTCCATCAAGAAAAGCCTTTCCTCATTTAATCAGTTACAGCTGCTAATAATGCCTTTGATACCTGATATATGTTGTACTATGAATACGAAGAGATATAGAGCTAATGAGACAACAACCAAACAACATAAATTACACCTCATCATGGTGTGAACTATTTGTATAAAGCTTTAAATTTCAGACGGTAGAAAACCTGGATGCTTCATATCCTTATTGATAGAGATGTTACATGTTCCAAATATTCTGTCTGCATATTTCCTCCATCCTTTTGCTCATTTCTTGGTTCAGCAACTACTAACAACAAAATTGATACAGAAAGATATCTTGTATGTATGTATGTCATAGACTGTTAATTTACTAGTAAAATGAATAGGTTAAACTTACTTAGTGTATGGAAAGATTGTAGTGATCACATGTTGGTCTGAAAGGAATTACATGACCTTGATATCATTTTCATGGTTCATTGCCAATTTTTAATGGTTTAGTCTATTCTCAACTTACATTAGAAATATGCCAACTTTATTTGGCGAATGCAATGGTTGTATAGCGTACATGCTCATCTAGTAGGACCCAACTGACATAGCCTCATTTAAATGCCCAATTGTAATTATTTTGAAAGTACTTGTTTTCATGATTGTAAAATATTGATGGTTTTGATGGAACTTTTCAAATAAGGTACAGCACTTATCTTTTTGTTTTGTGTTTGATTTCTGGTCTAGGTTAATTGATTTTTGTTCTTATTGGTTTTAAATGTCATGGCAACTGTAAGCTGGAGCTGATTTAACAAACTGCTAAAATGTGTATTGTAAAGAAAGAAATTAAACAAAATTTCTTCTCTAGTTCCCATTTTTGTTTGCCTAGTTGTTGAAACCCTCAGTTTTCATTAAACCAGACTTTTCAAAAATTGATAACAACTATACTGATGAAAACAACAATTAAGAAGTACTATCAATGCCATTGTCTAATGAAGGATTGGTGACATATATAAGATTTAAAAATTCTTGCATTAATCTTCAAACCAAAATATTTACGAAATTTTTGGGGCCCTTTCTATCTTGCTGTTTGGTGTGAGCCAAGGCTCTATGTTGAAGACTGTACTTTGACCTATAATGGTTTACTTTTACAAATTGTGACTTGGATGAGAGAGTTGTCTCATTGGCACCCATACACGTTTCCTGTTTGATGCAAACAGAAAAATTTGAGGAAATCAAATTCCTGCAACCATGTGACAGCTCAATACATTGAAATGTGTGTACTTTTCAAACAGACCAAGTCCAAGTTTTAAATGAAACTAGTTTCAGGTATAAGTTTTAATAAAAACAGAATTTTTCTTGTAATAAAAATAGCTTAATGTTTATTGACTATAACAAATGTTTACATCAGATGATAAATATCTAATTGCACAATTGGTAAAGCACCACAATAGATGTTCATGCTAACACACACGCTTACAGCACCTCAAGAAGATACAGTAGTACAATAGGAATTAATGGTAAACAAGGGAATATTTACAGCCTAATACATTGAGTGTGTAGGTAAAGGTGATATGTTTGGTAAGCTTGCTTGTTAGCTGAACCGTGAAGTCATTGTTAGGTCAGGTAAACTACCCTCCTTTACGAGTAGACTAGTCCAACAGATAACCAATTTATCTTGCTTGTTGGACTATGTCACTTTGAAAGGATGGTAGTTTACTACCTGACAATTACTTCACAGTTCAGCTAGCAAGCAAGCTAATCAAAGATATTGCATTTACCTACACACTCAATGCAATTGACTAATGGCAAACAAACAAAGGAATATTTGATACAATCTGTTTTTCTTCTTTGGTTGCCATTGCATTTCTGCAAAATTTAAGAAAAATATTAAGTATTTGGGATGTTACATACATGAAACATGAAAGATTTAACAGTTCAGTGATAGCCTTATTGCAAATCGCAAAAATCACGCTGATATGTGATGCGGTAAAAATATCTTTGTTTACAATATTGGGTTAATTTTTACAATTGATTGAAATATATTAATAAGAACTACCATTCAAAAGAATTACAAAGATTTAATTGTTATCAGTTGTTACTTTTATAATGAATTTTACAAATGTGAACCTCTGTGATCTACACTACATGTAATTTGGATTATACCCTATTAGGAGTATAAAAAGTACAAGTTATTTTAAGTATCAATATGGGATTTTATTTGATTCTATGAAGAATGCTTGATTCCAAAACTCTAAAGTTTAAAAAATGTATCAAATAAACAAGTTAATATTTCAGAAAGATGCAAATTTTTTAATTCATGGGAAAAATTACCGAAATTAGACCAGAAACTTTGTGTGCAACTTTGTAAGGCGTGTGAACCCAAAACGACCAACTTTCCTGATTCATAAGTTTTCAAATATTTTTGAAATTCTCTTTGTTTTAAATGAATAGCTCCAAAAAAGGACTTTAAAGGATTTAAAATGCCATTTTAATATCTATATGCTCATAATAAACCATAATATAATAAATGTAAACATGCAAGAGATAATTAGGTCCTCTAGCACTTAAAATCGCCATGGAGGTATTGAGGAGTTGATAGGTATGTATGTACAACAGTTATGGATACATTTTGTATTTACAAATTAAAGTACTTTTAACAGATAATATTAAGAATAGCCTCAATTACAACATAACTTGGTATGTCCCTAACTGAAAATATTACAATTGCAAAGAATGTTTATGATAGAACCAGCTACATAAAACTGACATGTAACTTTTATCAATATATATTTTCAACATATATAGGATTTTATAAATGCAAAATTCAATTTTGAAAATGATATGCAGAAAAACATCGTACAATAGAAACAAATCTATTTGAAAAAAAACCAACATAAAACTTTTAGAACATGTACTCTTAAAAAAAACTTACTTGCAAAAAAAACATCAAATGTTAAATTATTTACTCAACACCAATATAACTCGGCCATAAACATTAAAATAAAACAAACTCTATATCACAGCTGGATGATGTATATTCTATTTTTAGAAATGATTCAATGTCAGTACAATGTCTGGCTGCGATTAACTTTTTCAGTTAAATGTGTTCAAAAAACAAACCCAAATTTGGAAACGAGAGATAAAGGGTGTGGAGATTATGCTAATGATCCATGAAATAGTAGGCAATAAATTTGCATAAATGAGGTACAGCATTTTATAATTGCTTGTCTAGTTTTACCTATTAAAGCCACATCTCTGTCACACACATGGAAATCTGGCCACACTAGTCAAGGACCGATGATTCTGTTTTGATTAGTTTTTTAGTGTACAGTTTAAGTTTAATCTTATCCATTAAAGTTTAGCTACCAGAAACTATACATGACATTATACATCTTATATAACAATATTAAATCTCAAACTGGCAAACAAACAAAATGTACAGCTTCTAAAATGGAATGATTGTATCACATTAACAGTCAACTGATTTCAGAAGTTCTATCTTTCTAGTGCACCAGAATTTATTTAAAGATCATCTAATAGTTTTAATAACTCTAACATTCTATTTCTATTTTCAAGCAATGTTGCATCTTGAATTAGAACAATGCAAACTTTTCTTCACAGAGCTAACTCCAATACAAGACCTGGCGGATGAGAAACGACACCTTCTTACTCTGGTGATGCTAAAGTAGCGAACTTTAAAATTACTTGACCATAAAGTCTTTCAGTTATTCACACTTTTATGAGGTCTTTGATCCTTAAGTAGGTTAAGGTTGCGATCATAACAGTATTTAAGCTCATCAAACATTGAAATGATCATTAAGATCATTTGAAGTTTTGATAAAATGGATATTTTCATTTTTTGTTGCAAATTAAGTAACAAACTAATTTCTTAGAACTTGGAAATTTTTCTCACTACAAGCAGACTTTGTCACAGAGTTCTCTTCTTTCAATGCCAATGTGTACGGTCATTTATATGAATTTCTGAAACCTGAATTCTTTAGAATTACATAGTGTTATAAAACTTTTTCCGCCATTCTAGTTTAGTCAATGGGTGACTCTTTCCTTGAAGTTTCCTGACTTTTTTACCTTCCCATGAAAAGGCAGACTGATTGTCTTCAGTGCTAGTGTCCATTCCTCCAAACATGTTAGGAGCCAAAGAATGCCGTCTGACCAACTCAACAGATTTTGGACGATGTGTATGATGACTTGTTTTTCTCAAATGATTTCTAATATGACGTAATTTGACACAATCCTCATTCGTAGATTCTTCACTATCCGATTGTTTATCTATAGAACTGTCAATTTCAGTTTCTGTGTTTTGCGTTTGGTTTGTTCCGACATTTTTCAGAGATTCACAAGAATTAACTTCTTTTATTTCTGACAATGATGAGCTATTTACATGACTATCTAGACAGTCTTGACAAGATCCTCCATATTTTCCTACCAAACTTTTGAAATCAAAAACTTCGCTATTTTCCTCATCTTTGGCTCCTACGCTACTGTCAGACCCTAATGAGGAACTATATTCTGAATCAATTCCAACTAATTTTTTTGGTGAAGCCTTGCCAATTTCTCCACCTCTTTTTGGAGGACTTCCTTTCAAGGGAGATAAATCAGAATCATTACCTGGTTTCCCTGACTGTATGAACAGTTTAGTAGATAGAACAGGACTGCTATTTGACTGAATCAGTGGTTTTTTAGAAAGTTCTTTAGGAGATTCTTTATTTTGATCTGGGGGACTACTCCATCGCCAAGAGTGTTTCTTTTCTTGTGTTTCTTTATCTATAATTATAATCTCTCTAGTCTTTTTCTTTTTAGCTACACTTGTTTTCTTTTCAATACCTCTGACATAGTGCCTCACTAAACCTGATCCTAATTGGGCTTCCTCCTCTTCATAATCCTCAACTTCAGATTTGGCGGGACTATTTAAAATTGCAGACCCTATTTCTCGAATCAATTCTAAGGTGGCTGCATCAAAACCTGGCCTTTTTTTGTTTTTTGGTGTATGAAATATTGAGTCCTCATGGTCTTTTGTTTTAGCACTTGCCCTTTCAAAACTTTCTTTCGCTACACTGAATAATGGAGTTTTCTCTTCAATTCTATCATCTGATTCTGAAGGTTTTTTAGTTTCCTCGGATTCCAGACTTAATACATTTTCTATTTTGTTTTGCATGTCCATACTAACAGTACATGAAGGGGTAACTTCCACAATTTCTTTGTATGACTTTTTGACTTCTGTCGGTGTGGTAGGATGTGATCCACTGCCCTCATTGTCAGATGTTTTTCTACTTCGACTTCCAACTTCAGATTTCTCAGTTTCAGAAGATGATCTTTCACGACTCATTAATTCAATGCCTGAAAAATATTATACAATTTTAATACATGTTCTGAAACTTATCCCCTGTGTAAGGCATTTCAACTTTACACAAAATTTATACTAGCTTTCAATTTAAAGCTTCAAATACAAGTTTTACAATGCAAAATAAATGTTTGGTTTGATTTGAAACTGTGGGCCATGTCTTATCATTTTAGCTGAACCAAATTTTCTGCATTTTCAATTAGACAAAAATAAAGGAAATAATTGTTAAAAGTCCATCAGGACCCTGTGTCTTGCCTATGATTGCTGCTGTCAGTATTTTAAAAGTGTAATGTTGCCTGACAGAAAAGAGTTCATTTAACATAAAATAGGGGTAAACTGTTTTCTTTTAGATGCTAGTCTTGATCATATAGAAGTTTGAACAAGTTATTAAAAAATTACATCATCTAACACAATTTTTAGATGAGATGCATCAAGGAGAAATGATTCCAAGATTATGCCCTCGCTTTAATATCATATAAAGTTATAAACAGATAAATCTGAAAAATGATAAAAGTTAAACTACCAAAATTTGTACTAGTTCTGAGTTTTCTGGTATTTTAAAAAGCATTATGTATAAGTTTCATAACATTTGGTAAAGGCAAACTTAAGTTTGAAAACAGAAACAAAAATTCAACAATTTTTCCATTTGTAAAGGGGCATAACTCTTGAACGTTTTAAGACACAAACAAATTTCAAACATGATTTGTATTTTGTGGTAATACGCATTGTGTTTAAGTTTCATATTTTGGTTGAGGCAAACTAAAGTAAGAGAACAGAAACCAACTTTTGGATGGACTGACAGGTGTATGGACTGACGGAAGAATGGATGGTCAGACACAGTCAGACAAGATGAAAAATAAATGCCCCCTCTGCTATGGGGGGAGGGGGGTATAAACACAACATCATTTAGTCTAAAAATAAAAGACATCCATTCAACAACATCCCACAGAGCACTATATACAGATAAACTATTGACACAGAGATATATCTTGCCTTTGGAGAATATTAAAAAAAAAGGCTATCTGATTGACAGAAACATTGCTGAACCATTACTGTAGGTGAGACAGAAACTTAATGAGCACCAAGAACCCCACCATAACAAGGGGACAAATTCAGATATTCGAGTTGTTGTAAGTGGTTCCTGCATAAGTGTTACATGTTGTGTTTCTCACAGTAAGTACATGCAGATATCAAATACAGGAAGCACAATTTCATTATAACATATATAGATTCCAGATATATTTTTCACAGGGTCTGATTGGTAGCATGTGAAATGAAAATTTATATCTATTAAATGGGAAATATATGGATGGACACACCGTCATGCTGAATATGGTTTACCACATGCAGCAGGGGGATAGTGAAAAATGTGAGGGTGCTTAATATTGAATAAACATGTATTCATTGGTTTAACAGGTGAATTTTAAAACATTTCACATACTTTCAATGATCATAGTGACAAAAGTACAACTTATTCCTGCAAAATTTGAGATGTATTGAGCATGTTGAGCGCACCTCGTTAAAACTTTTGTGATTGATATATATATATATATATGTCGTTCATGCATTTCTGTAAAAATTTAACATTTATCATGCCATCTTTACTTACGTGTGTCATCATTATACATATGTATACCTAGAGAATAGTGCACATTCATAATGGTCTTACTTCTGTTTTGATTGTATTATATTTTTCAAAACATATTACTACAAATATTGGCCCTTCTTAAACTACAATAAACTACTGTCATGTTATACTTATTTCAAATTTAGTACCTTTTGAAAAGGAAACAAGAAATTTGACTTTTTTAGACTATTAGAGAAATCTTTAATATGACCATAGTAGATTAATTTAAGTGTCAAACTTGAAGAAATTGAGTTATAGGAATATACTTGTTCCAAAGAAAATATGTGTTAAAACACCGGTAGTAACTGTAAACCTACCCATAGTTTGTTTTTTAACGATTCCTTTTTTCACAGAAACTTCTTCTCCTAGAAATTTATAAACAGCTAAATCTGCTTCCTCCTGTTCCATAGATTTAACCTCCTCAGTATTATCATCAAGTTTATTTGCACCATTATTAACAAAATCTGTCTTATTGTCTTTCTCTAATGTTTTTTCAGACTCTTTCTTTTCGTCATCAAGTTGCCTTGACAACACTGCTGGACTTGTAAACACTGAGTCATACGTTGAGAGGTTTAATACACTGATATCTTTGGTTGGACTAGCATCACATGATGAAGACGAGCATGATGATAAGATTGGAGTAATTGTTTTACGTCTTTCTAAATTGCGTTTTTTACGTGGAGTGTCTCGCTCTGTCTTTAAACTTGATGATCTCTGTAAAGCTTTATGTAAAGAGTCTGGAGATTGGTCGTCAATTCTGAAATAAAGAAATTGATTAAAATGTCATTTCTTTATTTATCATTAATACTTGGTCTTGATATATATTTTAAACTGTCATAGTATGAATGAATATACATTCAATGTCAACTCTCTCTCATCAAGGCTTTAGATCTATCTTTTGTAGATTAATTTCAGTGTCTTTAAACCTAAATAAATCTATTAACATTTTAAAATATCTGATATATCTGAAATAGTCATACATTTCATACTACAGTATTCTAAATTGATTGGTCATCGAGTCATGCTGCATTATTGATAGTTTTTGTTCTGCTTAGAAGCTCAACATTTATTTCATCATTGTTATGTCATTTGATATTATATTCTCTGAACAAGAGTTATCAAAGACTCTTGAATTTCATAATCAAAAGTGAAATATATTTTACAGCGGATTCCATTGGGTGTGTAGCAAAAGGTAATATCTTTAGTTAGCTTGCTTGTTAGCTGAACCATGAAGTCATTGTTAGGTTAGGTAAACTACCCTACTTTAGAAATAGACTAGTCCGACAGAAAACCAATCAATCTGTCTGTTGGACTATGCTTCTTCGAAAGGAGGGTAGTATACCTGACCAAATAATGACTTCACTGTTCAGTTAACAAGCACGCTAACCAAAGATATTACCTTTCGCTACGTACACACTCAATGGAATCCGCTGTAAACTGGACATAATTTTTTTTTTTATGTGTTTCTTTCTCTTCCTTGCTTAAACCTGACTTCTGACCTACCTATTCCTATCCTCTATCTCCTGGGTAGTTCTACGTACAATACCAGCAGGTAGAGATATCTCCTCCAAATCATATACGGATGCTGGTCGTTTTAAATCCTGATTTTCATCCTTTTGTGCTGACTTTTCATCCTGAACTTTATCCACATTTGTTTCTGATTGAGTAACGCCATCAATAGGATGGAACAGCCTGTCGGATTCATCAGTCACTATAATAGTTATACCTTCAGTAGTTGTTGTGACATGATCATCAAACAAAAAGTGACTCGACTCGGGACTAGTTTCAATATCTTTAAATTTTCTTTTAATGTCATCTGACCTTGAACCTTGACCTGACACATCCTTACTCTTGCCCTCTAAATTTTCTTTGGTTTTCTTAACAGTTCCAGCACTCCATGGTATATTCTCCTTAATATAATGATGATGGATACCTAAGTCTGACAATGGAGTTGTGTCCCTTGATTTGTCACTTTCAAGGTCACAGTCACCTTCAATCTCAGCTATATCCATATCACTATGAGATTCACCTTTTCTTGTTTCAGTTGGGACTTTTTCAGTGTTTAAAGTTTGTTTACTGGCTGGCAATGTAGAAATAAGCTTTTCTGACACAAAATTACTACTTGAAGAAGATTTCGATGTTGGAGATATACTTTTCTGTGGAAAACTGATAGGAACATCTTCTTCCTCCTCATCTTCATCTGAAGATTCAGAATCACCATCACTATCCTCGTCAGGAATGTCTTTACCTTGAGCGCCATCTGGTTGTGGGGAAGGTAGATCGGGATAAAATTCTTCATTAGAATCAGCACTTCTAGAACTACTCCCTATTTCAATGTCAAAGTCATAGGAACAGTTATCTGTAAGAATAATAAAGAAATCATTCACTACGATGTACATTTCTATTCTACACATTATATTTGTTTATGTAATATAAATGACAAACACTTTTTAAATTTTATTCTTAATGATTCTGTTTGGAAGAAATTAAGTTTGTTATGGTTGCAAGTTCTATTGGGTATTTTCTATATGTTCTACAAATCTATTATATTTGTTAAGGTTGCAAGTTCTATTTGGTATGTTCTATATGTTCTACAAATCTATTATATTTTTTAAGGTTGTAAGTTCTGTTTGATAGATATTTTGTTTGTTTTAAAATGATTTTGTGTCTAGAACCACACATCTTTTACAGTTGTTCTGGTATTGCCAATCTTGCCCCAATAATGTCACTTCCAGTTGTATTCTTTTATTTTGGCATAACTGATTTTTAATTGTTCAAACTTTTAGCACTTAACACATATCTGGTTGTCTAAATCAATATAGTAACTAATTTTGATTTTCATTTACCAATTAATTTTCTACTTTAATGGAAAATCTTTGACCTTGAATAAAGTGTTGACCTTGGTGAATAAATCTCTGATAGTTGACACATGTCATCCCTAGTTACCTGAGATATCTTTAAGGAACACATCGGAGTAACTTTCATCAATGGGTTCCTGATATACACCTAAAAAATCCTCATTGCTCATTACATCTTCTTTTTCTATTTCTTTGACTTTTTCATCCATCTTTGTTTCAGAACGCAATTTAAAGATCTGTCTTTGATTGCTGAAAATCATAAGATTATGAATAAAAGAAATTTTAAATTAATGAATTATTAAAATACAAATGTGTGTTTTTTCACGTTAAAAAATACTGTGAATACTGTAGATTTATTTAATACTGTAGTTTCATAAATTTTCGAGGTAATCAATTTTTTAGGATTCAGGCAAACGCTTTTCGTGGAGATTTGATTTCGTAATTTTGCCATTCTCTGTTAATCAGGGGAAAAGAATTTATAACAAATAAAAAGTAAAAGTATTGATGAAAGCACATAACTAACAGCACCTAGTGATGATACATAGCCTGCCTTGGTTTCCACCCTTCATGGACCTTTTCCAGAGACAGAATGAATGCTAAAATAGCTTGTAAGTTCAGACAATGTTTTACTTAACTTACCTTGCATTCAAGATTCCTTCATAAGTTTCCAATTGATTCCAGAAAGCGTTGTTAGGCATGATACAACTTCTCATTCCCTTTACCATGTCATATCCTTCCTGTCGTGACATGTGGTACTCCTTCATCAAGTATGCAATCACCTGTTAGAATGTAAATAACAGTAAATGGATATACGAGATATTACCACAAAATCCATATATATATATTATCCAATTCTAATTAGGATAAAGCAAATGTGGACAATGTAAAATAATGCCATGTTATATATGTGTAGTTGATCTTTACAGCACACCAACAAAAATCAGAAGTTGCACATGATGTTGTGCAAAGAATTGTTAAACAACTTATTTTCGAATAATACATTTTCAATGTTAAATATTTTCTAGCAGAAAAAAGTGATTGGCAGGCAAATCTAAAACTTCCTTTACCGTTTATAGACATTACATTTCAAGGTTATGAAGTATCAGACCATATCCCAACCTTTCAACTACCCAACTGTGTAGAACTTACAAATCTTTCAATTCTATTTTTAATTAGTTGTATGATTTGAACATGCATGAAATATTTGCCACTAAACATTTGAGTCAAAAATGAAGTACATAATCATGTTAAACTTACTGTTGAGGCTGAACGACTAATTCCCATCTTACAATGTACTAGAACTATGCCCTTCTTCTCTCTGTTGATAATAAAAACAGTGTGTTTACTACTTAGGTTATGGTACAATCTTCAAATATTATATTATAACCAAAATGTACACGCTGAGCTGCTTGAGATTAGGGTTTTACTACATGTATCACAACAAAAATTTGAGATATTTTATTCCATATATTCATTAACTAACTTTTCTCCATTATTTTGACACCAGGAATCATTTTGGAACTCATATTTTACTTTAAAATCAATATTCATTGAAATTCTAACACAAAAAGATGTTTTTCCAAACATTGTAAAATATTCAACAAAAACTTTGTTTTCATTGATATTTCACATCAACAAAAAAAGAAAGAAATATTCCTTTAATATTTACACTATGCACAAAAAATCAAGCTAATCTTTTGAGAAAATCTCAATAAAAGTAATGATTGATGAACTGACAGAGTATGAACTATAGGGCACAACCTAAGTCTTATTATAGTTTCCTTTACAATATATATAAAGGCAACAGTAGTATACCGCTGTTCAAAACTCTTAAATCCATGGACAAAACACAAAATTGGGGTAACAAATAAAAACTGAGGGAAACGCTTAAAATATAAGAGGAGAGCAACGATACAACATTAAAATGTATCACACACAGAAACAGACAAAGCATTAGACAAAATTCGATGAGAATAACACATATAACATCAAAACCAAATACATGAATTTGGGATAGAAAAGTACTGTGACACGTCTTATAGTAATGTGAATTCACACTCAAACACAAGAGAAAACAAATGACACAATGGAAACACAACGTTAATATGTTAAATACCTACCTAACTTTGGATATAAATTTATGAGTATTTTCCCAGTATTTGAGGAGATTAGTTTCTTCACAATCCCACTCTTTAATATTGTAGTAGTGTAGGATACCAGGATAAAAGTTGTCTATTTCCCTGCTGATATTCAATATGTAATGAACACTGAAATAAATAAAATATCAACTTAAGGCTTACCTTTGTAAAACACATAAAAGATTGATTGATTTTTGGTTGCTTAAAGTCCAGTGGAAAATATTTCATGCATATTCAGGATGAGAACAAGTTCACAATAAATACAATAGGTAGGTCTTATCATAAAAGTAACTATAAGGGATGATGGTCGGGAAAATTTTGACTGCTACTGGAAATTGAGGGTATATTAGATAGGTACAGAAATTTTGCCTTACAACAAGCCACATAAAGATATATGTCTATAGTCGCCGTCAGCTGAAATTCGTAGCGGTTATCGGTAAAAATAATCTTAACTATCAACCGCGTTCTCTCGAGATATAGTTTTTCTCATTCCATTCATAAATCGCGAAAAGAAAAACGACTACTGACCTACCTTTTAAGTGATCGCACTGTAATAATCCTGACCTTCACATTTTCCAGAATGTTTTCCATTGTAATTCCGCCATCTTCGTTTCTATGAGGATCATTTGTTTACATGTTAAATTCGTCATTTACGCAGTTTCCTGAAATGTTCTTTTCATTGATGTGATACAGTTTCCCGCGCTTTATGCAAATGTTATGAAATTGAACTCCAGGGGAACACTTCCGGAAAAAACAATGGCGGATTCCACCATTCAAAATAGTCTTGGAAAATGTGAAGGTCAGGATTATCACAGTGCAATCACTTATAAGGTAGGTCAGTAGTGGTTTTTCTTTTTGCGATTTTGAATGGAATGTGAAAAACTATATCTCGAGTGAACGTGGTTGATAGCTTAGATTATTTTAATTGATAACCGCTACGAATTTCAGCTGACGGCGACTATAGCCTGTATGTAATTTTTATATAAAAAAAAATACAAAATGTTGAAATTCAAATAGCAATATTCATGATAGTTTGGCATGCATAAGAACAAAATAATCAGTAAATGAACTATGACTAAAGGTTTGGAGCCAAATGATTTCTGTGAAAATAAGATATAATATAAATGACTTATCATAAATCGATCTAATTAAACTAACCTAATCCTAAGATGCAGTTTCAAAGCCAATAGACCATGGCAGAGAGAAGGGCCAATTAATCTCTACAGAAAAGAGATGTGCTAATGCTTTATACACAACTGTCTACCAAATATCACTGACATATCATTATAGATAATCGGTGATCAACTCAACAAAATTGGTGTTCTTGCTTGTGCCAGGACAGTGAAAGCGAGAAAGGCAATCAAGTTGAGATGAACAATGATAAAATTTTTATCACTATTTTACCTATGACGACAATGTCAATTTCATGTCAATTTCGTTAGCAACGCTACGTGCATGCTTAGTTTCTAGCGATAATTTTCCATCTTAAGCGAGTAGCATGATATGAAAATAATCACAAAAAAACATTAAAGGCAAAATGCACAAAATAGCGATAATAGTGGTTCCCTTTAAACAGACCTAAACACAAAATTTAAACATTTTAACAAAGCAATTGTTTTATATAATAAAAAGACCATGTCTATGACTAGAATACATATAAACAACTTTTATCGCACAAACTTGCAAAATAACAATTTAACTGTGCTTCAACATTTTTTTTTAAATCACAATAGACGAGTAAGTGTGTAATGACAAAAGAAACTCAAATTTTGAGTCTTCTCTTTTGATACTATATATAATATAAAACCAACCCATTTCTACTGAGTTCCTCTATATTGGATGCATTCCATTCTGATCCTAAGTATAAATATTCTTTAATCAATGTTGGTGAATCAAGCTGGCCCATGATCATCAACATCTCCTGTTCAATGTAAGCTTTCCATTGATCTAACTTCATATTCATTCTTTCTTCTACTTTGGTTCTCAACTGAAAGTAAATAAAAATCAATTGATTTTCTGTAAACTGAAAGTTGATAAGTAATGGATGTGAAAATGCATCCAACATTATAGCATGCTCATAATTTCTAAAAGCTATGATTTGTACTTCTGTAGAAAAATGTGATAAAAATTTGATGGGAATGATGGATGTAAACTAGCATACCCATCCCTACACATTGTGTTTTAAAAGAAAAACATCCAACATAATCCATAGTCTTTGTGTTCCGAAAACCTGACCAAGAAATGTTGTATATATGCAAATAACTTCGTGGAATAAAACCTATATTAAAAGCCCCATACAAGTTTGTTTTTGTTTTTTGTCATAATTCTGTAAGATTTTTCATCCCATAGATGAAATGAACCTGTTCAAATGTGTCATGCAATAACCCTATATTTACAATATACATACATATTTTGAGGTAGCTTCGTCTAAATCTTCTTTCATCATTACATTCTTCAGTTCTACTCGGATTCTCTTTAGAAATGCTTCTTCCTCACTGAAAAACACTACATAAAATTAATCTAAATCTAATATATCAAAAATATAATACATCAAGAATATATCTCTTTCAAAGAGTAAAAAGTTTTTAAAATAAGTAATTCAGCTAAAATTGCATAGTCCAAAATGTGTATAATTATCAAAGGAATACCAGCAAAAATAATTAAAGTTAGTGTCAATATCAAATATTTCTATTCATTAAATGGGAATTTCCAAAACTAATTTAAAATTAAAATTTAGATCGAAAGTTCACATTGCTTTTCAAAATAATTTAAAAGATTCTGTGATAGTTTCTTTGAAATTCAGCTGAAGTTTTGGAGAACATTGTGATACAAAAGGCAAAGATGAACAAACAAACAGACAAACAAACACAACAATCACAATATATATCCACCAGGTGCACTTAATCAGAGGTATAATAAAAATAAATTTATCCTTGTATTCCATTAGGCTTCCCGTCTGATAGGGGTTAATTTATAGTTGTATACAGGAATATTCTAGTTAAGGATTAGGTATGGGATAGGTATCGGTTAGGTATATGTTAGGGTTAGGGTCAGGGTTAGGGCTAGTGTTAGGGTTAGGTATAGGTTAGGGTCAGGGTTAGGGCTAGTTTTAAGGTTAGGTATATGTTAGGGCTAGTGTTAAGGTAAGGTATATGTTAGGGTCAGGGTAAGGGCTAACTGGTAGGGTTAGGTATAGGTTCGGGTCATGGTCAGGGTTAGGGCTAGTGTTATGGTTAGGTATAGGTTTCGGGTCAGGGTCAGGGTTAGGGCTAGTGATAAGGTTAGGTATATGTTAGGGCTAGTGTTAAGGTTAGGTATATGTTAGGGTCAGGGTTAGGGTTAGGTATATGTTAGGGTCAGGGTTAGGGTTAGGTATAGGTTAGGTGTGGGTAAGGGTATAAAAGTTAAGGTAAAGGATAGTTAAGTAAGAGAAGACAGTAAATTCTTCCTAGATATAATTCATCATGCCAGTAACTTACTCGTCCGTGGGTAGTAATACAGGTTCTGCTTTGAAAAACAATAAATCTTCTGTAGTATTCCTGAAAAAATTGTAACAACCACTTTATTAACATTTGATATCAGTTTATTAATCTAATTGAGTAAAATGTTAGTAACATTGAACTTCGCAAATAAACAGTTATTAATCAATACATTTTGTGAATTATATTCTATGTGGTTTATCTGAAGTCGAAATTTTCCATAACGCAGATATACTTCGGCGTGTGTGTCAACCAGTATAGTATATAATTTATATATGTCTATGTAGGCATTATTTCAAATGCATTCTAATTCTACGTTCAATTTATATATTTTTCATTGTCATATTAAAGCTATAATCCTTATGCTAGCAAGTTTAAGGTTTTGTTTACTTTCTTGCTTTGTTAGTTAAAATGTTTTCTCATTATACTTTTAAATGTTATTGGAACTTAACCAATGTATAGAAGTTGAAGCCCCGCCTATCTATTGATTGCGGCTGTCAATCTTAATTA
Organism: Mytilus trossulus; assembly: GCF_036588685.1. NCBI lineage: Eukaryota > Metazoa > Mollusca > Bivalvia > Mytilida > Mytilidae > Mytilus > Mytilus trossulus. The sequence goes on from NC_086380.1 coordinate 15,227,822, forward strand.
CAATGCTGGAAAAACATTTATACACACAAGCAAGTAAACCAGACCTTTAACTTGCTAGCATTAGGATAACAGCTTTAACCAACTCCCAATACCTACCATTCACTGATGAGAGGAATGTCTGACGTGAGACTGGACTCATAGACAGATACCCATGTATGAGAAAGACCTTCAGCTATGTACTTGTTTTCTCTCGCTATCTTCACTAATTTATTCAAACTTTGTAGAGTAAACCTGAAATATATTTACAAATTGAAAATAGGATAAAAATTCATTTTGGAACTATAGGTACAGCAGGCAAAGCTCACAAAATGATATTTCTGAGCCCTTGCAAAGTCCGTGATTAGCTTATTGGGTAAGTCCAAAAAATTATGTTAAAAACAAAAAGTAAATATATAAAGGAGACACACAATGGATGAAGATGTAAGATTACGAGAATGTTTCATCAAATTTAAGCTTCCAAGTGCTCATTTGGTAAAATGATAGGTCTCAAAGTTCTGTAAAAAGCAATTAATCATTGAATACATTACAGTTAAATTTTTAAGGATTAAAACAGTTCTATTTCAAAGATTTTTTTCTCAAATAAATGCATAATTTGTAATTTTATGGAATAAACTTTAAGGTTTCATACAAAAATGACAATTCCTGGAGTAATTGATAAATTTTAAATTATCTCCCCTTTACTTACCACATGACATGCACTGTAACGGGTTTAAACATATGTCTGTTGCCTCCAGATGTAACGTTAAACTCACTGTAAATATATATACCATCAATAAACAAAATATTATTGTGATTTTTTTTCTAATATAATAAATTTTCTGTTAAAAATAAATGAAAGTATTGTGAGTACAAGGTGTATATCATATTATCTATAAAAGGAATTCATAAATTGTAGTATGTACAAATGTACTGCCTATTTATATTGAAATAACTAAATAAGAGAAACTGGTGTCTTTGTCATCTTTGTAAAAGGCTTGATTTGGTCTAAAAATGTATAACAGTCACCCAAGACGTTGTACAGCCCAAAATCTGATGACCATACTGGTTTCTACATCTTATAAGAATGCCTTACCCATCTCCATCTAACGCTATCTCAGTATCTGCCCAGATAGGCAACACTAAACCAATAGTGGCCTGATTATTTCCACAGAAGTCTATACCCAGGATGACTGTCTCTTCTGTATCTTGTTTACCCATACAAGATACCACAGCCATGTACTTATGTCTCTCTGGAACTGTTACTTCTAGTTTTACTGCCTGAAAATATACAATTGTTCATTTCATAATACTGTGGATTCATTAATATTCGTTGGATACAAATTTTCGTGGATTTTGTGGGTTCAGAGGAACCACAAATTTAAATGTTCAACGAATCACAAATTCTCTACAGGAATGAATACATACCTTGACAAAACCACGAAATTAAATATCCACGAACATGTAAATTTTTCTCAAACCACGAAAATTAGTATCCACGAAAATAAACGAATCCACAGTACTGCTAGAATATGACTGAAATTTGTTTACCCATGACAATTTTTGTTACCTAGTTACAATTTATAAGTACAAATGTATTTCCATTCAAAACATCTCCTTGTTTTAATAACAGTTGAGCTCTACCAAAACGTAAACTCAAAGATATTCAGCTAAAATATTATATTAACACCTACAGTGTGTTTAAAGGAGAAGGTCCGGTAAGGACTCATTTTGGCCTCAAATTTCAGTTTCATCTGACGAAAGATTTTGAACACTTTCTAAACACTAAAGTGTCTATTTCACTTGATTCAATTAGTTTTTGTGAAAGATTTTAACTGATTCAGTCATTAAAAACGATCCGATTCCAGCTCAAATATGAAAAATATCTCAAATATGCCAAAAAACGTCACTTTTCAGATGGTTTTTGTCAAAAATGAAAGTGGCCGCATCCGTGTTCATCCAGTTATGTATTATCATAAAATACAACTTACATTTCAATATTTAGGATGAACACGAATGGGGTCACTTTCGTTTTACACAAAAAACGTCTAAAATTTAACTAAAATGATAGAATTTTGAAGATTTCAGTAATTTAGCATGACTTAATGGTGCTACAACCCTATATATGTGCATTGTATTGTCAAAAACAGCCCATATTAATGTAGCAGAAGCATTCAACTGTCCAATATATAACTAAAAGTTAACATTTTAACAATTTTGTAAAACACTTATATTTTGGGGCCAAAAAGGGGTCTTACCGGACCTACTCCTTTGTCGGTTTAAGAAATATATTTAGCATCATTTGAGAGGGGGATAGGAGGGGTCCTGATCCTGAAATCCCGAGGTCCCGAATTTAAATAAAGTAAATCCCGACGTCCCGAAATACGAAACTAGAGGCTCTAAAGAGCCTGTGTCGCTCACCTTGGTCTATGTGCATATTAAACAAAGGACACAAATGGATTCATGACAAAATTGTATTTTGGTGATGGTGATGTGTTTGAAGTTCTTACTTTACTGAACGATTTTGCTTCTTACAATTATATCTATCATGAACTTTGCCCATTAGTAACAGAGAACTATATTTGGTAAAAATTTACATAAATTTACCAAATTAATGAAAATTGTTAAAAATTGACTATAAAGGGCAATAACTCCTTAAGGGGTCAATTGACCATTTAGGTCATGTTGACTTATTTGTAGATCTTACTTTGCTGAACATTATTGCTGTTTACAGTTTATCGCTATCTACAAAAGTATTCAAGATAACCAAAAACGGCAAAATTTCTTTAAAAATTACCAATTGGAGGGCAGCAACCCAACAACCAGTTGTCCAATTCATCTGAAAAATTCAGGGCAGATAGATATTGACTTGATTAACAATTTAACTTCTTCTCAGATTTGCTCTAGATGCTTTGGTTTCATAGTTATAAGCCAAAAACTGCATTTTACCCCTATGTTCTATTTTTAGCCGTGGCAGCCATCTTGGTTGAATGGCCAGGTCATCGGACACATTTTTCAAACTAGATACCCCAAAGATGATTGTGGCCTAGTAGTTTCAGTGGAGATTTTGTAAAAGATTACTTAGATTTATGAAAAATGGTTAAAGATTGACTATAAAGGGCAATAACTCCTAAAGGGGTCAACTGACCATTTTGGTCATGTGACTTATTTGTAGATCTTACTTTGCTGAACATTATTGCTGTTTACAATTTATCTCTATCTATAATAATATTCAAGATAATAACCAAAAACAGCAAAATTTCCTCAAAATTACCAATTCAGGGGCAGCAACCCAACAACCGATTGACCGATTCATCTGAAAATTTCAGGGCAGATAGTTCTTGACCTGATAAACATTTTTATCTCATGTCAGATTTCCTCAAAATGCTTTGGTTTTTGAGTTATAAGCCAAAAACTGCATTTTACCCCTATGTTCTATTTTTAGCCGTGGCGGCCATCTTGGTTGGTTGACCAGGTCACGCCACACATTTTTTAAACTAGATACCCCAAAGATGATTGTGGCCAAGATTGGATTAATTTGGCCAAGTAGTTTCAGAGGAGAAGATTTTTGTAAAAGATTACTTTAATTTACGAAAAATGGTTAAAAATTGACTATAAAGGGCAATAACTCCTAAACGGGTCAACTGACGATTTTGGTCATGTTGACTTATTTGTAGATCTTACTTTGCTGAACATTATTGCTGTTTACAGTTTATCTCTATCTATAATAATATTCAAGATAATAACCAAAAACAGCAAAATTTCCTCAAAATTACCAATTCAGGGGCAGCAACCCAACAACCAATTGACCGATTCTTCTGAAAATTTTAGAGCAGATAGATCTTGACCTGATAAACATTTTTATCTTGTCAGATTTCCTCAAAATGCTATGGTTTTCGAGTTATAAGCCAAAAACTGCATTTTACCCCTTTGTTCTATTTTTAGCCGTGGCGGCCATCTTGGTTGGTTGACCAGGTCACGCCACACATTTTTTAAACTAGATACCCCAAAGATGATTGTGGCCAAGTTTGGATTAATTTGGCCAAGTAGTTTCAGAGGAGAAGATTTTTGTAAAAGATAACTTTAATTAACGAAAAATGGTTAAAAATTGACTATAAAGGGCAATAACTCCTAAACGGGTCAACTGACCATTTTGGTCATGTTGACTTATTTGTAGATCTTACTTTGCTGAACATTATTGCTGTTTACAGTTTATCTCTAACTATAATAATATTCAAGATAATAACCAAAAACAGCAAAATTTCTTCAAAATTACCAATTCAGGGGCAGCAACCCAACAACCGATTGACCGATTCATCTGAAAATTTCAGGGCAGATAGATCTTGACCTGATAAACATTTTTACCCCATGTCAGATTTGCTCTAAATGCTTTGGTTTTTGAGTTATAAGCCAAAAACTGCATTTTACCCCTATGTTCTATTTTTAGCCATGGCGGCCATCTTGGTTGGTTGACCGGGTCACGCCACACATTTTTTAAACTAGATACCCCAATGATGATTGTGGCCAAGTTTGGTTTGATTTGGCCCAGTAGTTTCAGAGGAGAAGATTTTTGTAAAAGTTAACGACGACGGACGACGACGACGCCGGACGCCGGACGCCGGACGCCAAGTGATGAGAAAAGCTCACTTGGCCCTTCGGGCCAGGTGAGCTAAAAAAGGATTCCCGGATCCTGAAATCCTGAGCTCAAAAACACCCGATCTCGGAGTCCTGATAAAGGTCCTATCCCCCCTCATTTGAGAACTTACAAGTGCTATTGTGTCTTGTCTTCGTAACAGTCCTATCATGGACTCTAAGTGGTTCTGGATATCTCCTGTAATTATAAATCAAAAGAGATCAGAATAAAATTAAGAATAGAAATGGGGAATATGTCAAAGAGGCAAAAACCCAACAATAGAGATTTGTGTTAATTTAATGTGAGTTCTGTAAACTCATGATACACATTAAATGGTTTCACCAAGGATCTTTACGAATGACCCCTCTCAAAGGTCATGTGGTTATATTGTTACCTAAAGCATAGGAGTTCTTGGGTTTGATCCCTATCTGAGTCAAACCAATGACTTTAAAATGTTTAATTGCTGTATCTCTAATGAAAACATGTAAGTTTTAGGAATAGGGTCCGTAGTCAGAACAGTATGAACTGGTTTCTCTTTGATCTGACTATTAAGAATCACAATAAAAATCCAGGACATAATGCCAGTCTGGTATAAAGTAAGATTCCTTTTCATGTCAAATTAATATTTACCTTATATTATGGTGAACTGATTGCTCACTGGACATTTAATATACATAAAAACATGACAAATGTAGAGTAGTTTTGTTTGTTTTTTTGCCTTTCAAATCATATCTGTCATGTTACATGTCAAAGTTTGTCTATTTTGGTTTTTTTAACTATTATTCAAATACATTGCTTTCACTACGTACTGAAAAATTAAAATATATTTCCATACAGCAATAATTCAATTTTGGATGTAACACATACGTCTTCTGATTGGCTGACTTTTGTTTTGTTTATCAGCTTCTAGGCATAATTTTGTCATGTGACCGTGACTTCATCAACGTTTTTTCATGATTTACTCCGATTTGAAATGGAATTAAGAATTAAATTAAAAGAAATAACTGTAATGTTTTTTCTGCCTATTCGAAGTAACATAAAAAATGTGGTGCACACTTTAAATAACCCGCTACATAGGTTATTCAGTGAGCACCACATTTTTTACAGAAAACATATTAGTCAATCCTTAAATGTATGTGACAAATTTGCAGTAAAAAATGTTACCATGGCTACTTTTACAGATTTTCTTGGTATAAGTTGATTCCACATCATTCTGAGGCAATATCAGAGCAGCACCTTTAACTGTGAAGTAACTCTCACTGAAACTAGAAATAAATATATTCTTGTTAGGATAAAAAAGTTTAACTATAAATAAATATTCTCTTGAGAGGATAAATAAAAGCAAAATTTGCTATCAAAACTGCATATGCAAATATCATAAAGCTATATAGTAAAAATAAACACCAATAAAGGTATATATTAAAATTTCCCTTTCAACTCCAAGCTTGAAATATGAACATGTATAAATTGCAGCTGATTATGAAAGGAACACAAGACACAATTTGCCTCCCTTCTTATAGGGTGTCCTTTATCTACACACATACAGGTTTAACCATAAATTTGTTGACTGCTGTCATCTAAGAAAATAGGATATTTTTTTTAATAAGTGGGAAAGTTATAAGCAGTGCATTATTAAACAAGAATGTGTCCACAGTACACGGATGCCCCACTCGCACTATCATTTTCTATGTTTAGTGGACCATGACATTGGGATAAATTCTCTAATTTGGAATTAAAATTAGAATGATCTCATTAAAGGGAACATGTTTACTAAGTTTCAAGTTCATTGGACTTCAAGGGCTCTGGGATTGGACCCTCCCCCCCCCAAAAAAAAAAAAATTCTATGGATTTTCAATGCATTTAAATGGGGACATATGAATGGACCCTCCCTCTTTTGAAAATGGCTGAATCAGCCCCTGAAATGTCGTTTGAATTCATTTAAAAATATTCCACAATGTATTTGACCTTATTTACCCTGTAGATAAATGGTGAAAGTGATCATATTAATTAGTTTATACAGTACTTCCTTATTTACATAAGAACTTTGTACTTTTAGCCAATGTAACATGATAACAATTAACACACACTTAAAGATAACATACATAGCAATCTAATTTCACACGAGAATTGCATCATATAGACATATTTGATATAAAACTTCACAATGCAATCATCAAAAGGCAGAAACAGATTTCAAATAAAATTGAGAATGGAAATGGAGAATGTGTCAAAGAGACAACAACCCGACCAAAGAGAAGATCCTTATCAATGACACAAGATTCCAACTTCAGAGCATAAAACAAAAATTCCTTTCATAACATAACTTTGGGACCTAGGCAATAAAAAAATTAATTTCATAATATTGGGTTATATTAAATTAGGCAAGAAAATGAAACAAATCAAGATAATACAACATAAGAATAACACTATCTGATTTTGTATCTTATATCAAATACATATGTGTTCTTCCTAAGGGACAGGCCACCCTGGAATCGGATTGCCAGGAGATAGGGATGTCGATCTCGCAAAGCACCCCAGCTCTTGCAGTGTCCAGAGCACTTTTTTTCAAGTTCTTGGATATCTTTAATAATCTCTGCATTTTAATTGATTGCATTTTAATTGATTTGTACCAATATTTAATAAACCAGACATGGCATTTTTGGTATGAAAGTTCTTTAATTTTATTAGGAATACTTTATTTACGCTTTTCTTTGAATCCCTTCAAAACAGATTCATTTAATTTATTTTAAAACTTTTTCATATACTGGTGCAAGCAACATAATTACTTCAAATAATTATGCTATAAAACAGACTTTACAAAATAAGGGCAAAAGGAAATCCCTTAATAATGCTGACAAAGACATACATGTAATCGTATTATTACATGTATTTCTATGCAAAGATATGATAACACAATGTCATTATATGTAATTACAAGTATTTCCATGCATATGTATAATAAGTATTTGATATAATGAAAGAACCTTCACCTTCAGTGAGATACATCTTTGCCATTAGAAAAAGAATAGAATCTAATTCATTTATTTATGTATATAAATTACTCCTCTATTATAAGTAAATAGTTGTAATTTACAATTTAAATAACATATTCTATTGATAATAACCCATCTTGTTTGAAATCTATGGTGGGTTTTTTTTAAAACATGTAGCTGGCATATATGTGATTTAATATTATACACCTTTTGTATATCTATATGCAATTGAGTTGCGTTGATAATGCTTAAAAGCTAATTATAGCTTGCTAATTACTCTTAAAATTTATTCACAGAATTTTAGAGAAAACAAGACTATGTATGTTGTCTATATATTCAAATAAAAGAATATCCCTATTTCGAAAAAACTTCACAATTGTAAAATGCTAGGTAGGCACATGTCTTTTTGTATCATTAAAAGTGCACCTTTGAAGTTGTGTGATACTTAATTAATGCTTTGATGCATATGAAAATGTCCTGTTGAACTAAGCATGTGTTAAACATACATTTCAGGCATGTTAGATTTGTAAAACATATATATTATAACATGCATTGTGTTAACACCTGAATCTACATAACTTTTAAGACTTTAAAAATGTCTTTAATGATGTGGTGTAACTACAAACGAGACAGCTACCTATCAATTACTATGTGTCAAGGATACAAAAGTAACTACAAACGAGACAGCTACCTATCAATTACTATGTGTCAAGGATACAAAAGTAACTACAAACGAGACAGCTACCTATCAATTACTATGTGTCAAGGATACAAAAGCAAATTCAAATTTCAAAACTGAAATCAAACTCCATGCATCATCAGACAGATTAGATGAGGGCCTCATGGAAGATTTAATCATGGGTGTGTTTGGATATACGCCTGAGGCGGCCTATGGTTACCCAAGTTATAGTTAACCAAAGGCCGCCTCATGCGTATATCCAAACACACCCTATATAGCTAACTGTGTAACCCTCTTAAAATAAGTTAGTGTTATTGTTGTTGTGGTTGATTCCAGTAATTTTACCTAAAATTGCCATGCAATATTTTATCTTTATGAATTCATAATCATTATTTAGATATCTAGAGGTCAAAGATCTGAAGTATTCTAACTTAACTTCTAATAACCCCTCTTAAAATAAGTAGTGTTGTTGTTGTTGTTGATTCCATCACAGTCTTTCAATTCCAGTAATTTTTTAATTTTACCTTAAATTGCCATGCAATATTTTATCTTTATGAATTCATAATAATTATTTAGATATCTAGAGGTCAAAGGTCTGAAGTATTCTTACTTAACTTCTTAACACAATAAGAAAACAAATTATCTGAATTTTATTGAAAAATAAACATTATAAAAATGATAACACAATTTAAACCATATCTGTAAACTATCTTACTCCTACATATAAATATCTAATTTATTTAAATTTTAAAACGGAAATAAAACTTAAGTGGTATCAATTTAATGACCTTCAAATATTTTAAGTAAAATCTTTGTCTTAAAATTCGAACAAACAACAAGCAATCTTCTTTTATTTTGACCCAATACAAAATTTTAACTAAAATTTAAAAGATCTTTTACATTCAGAATTTCAATTTCAATTGTAGATACATTAAAGTTTCCAGATACGAAAAATTCTTGTACCCTGCTTTTTTATATAAAATGAAAATGTATATGCCTATTAACATTAAGATCTTTCCTTAAAGTTTGATCAAACAACATGCAATCTTCTTTCATTTTAATGCCATGAAATTAACAATATGCTTTTACTGTCAGATTTCCTTTTTTTTTTAAATAATAGTTTGAACATACAAGGACAACTGCAACAAAGGTTTTTCAAGTTTCCAATAGAAGATACCCGATTGACATACAAAATTCTTATAACATTTGCTACATGCCTTTGTGTCTATCAAAGCCTATTGGTACATATGAAATGAAAGAGACCAATTTACATAAGGTTTCAATCTAGCCTTGAGGTCAGACATAAATAATTTACTATATTTAAAACATTATTAATCATATCTTGACAAGTTATTCTATTTGTTTTTACATTTCTATAAACACTGATTGGCATGTTTCTTCTTTACAAAATCCTTAATATATATTTTTCTAGTAACCATTTAAGAAATCTATAATGTACAGGTCGTAGACCTAGACTTGTTCACAGATCCCTTATATATTTCGCTAGTAACTATTAAAGAAATCTCTATGTACAGGTCATAGACCTAAAACTCTTCATATCTCAACAGGGAAAAAAATAACTTCTCCATTTCTGTGATATGACAATATTCTTGAGAAAAATCTTAGCTATCCCCAAGTGCACTTCACAATGAAATGGAAATGTACCAAGAATTAAATTATATATGAATATCTTTTCTCTCTTTACCAAGTGTTCATACCATTTCCTTTCCTATACAAATATTTTTTAAACTTAGCATTTGTCTCAGATATATGGCTTGATTTTTGTGACTGTATTCTTAAACTGTTAACTTGTGTTGCCCCCTAGTGCCATAAACAGCATGTCAAAGACTCAAGGCTTAAAGACTTAACTAAGTCACAGACAAGACAAAAAATAAGAAAATAAAAGCACAGACATTCAAAAAAAATGCCTTCTTGTTCATACAAATAATAAACATATTCACACATTTGGTATTTAGCTGAATCTTGCGTCCGAATGACCTTAGATCTACTCCGAATCACCTTTTGACATCAAGCAACAAAGTTTTAAATTGTGACTTCAAATATCTAAATTTTTATGTTAAAGTTTACGGGAAACTGAGTGATTTTACGTAATGGCGGACAAATTTGCATAAAAGTGTAAATACGTCTATATATGACCCATTTACCAGTATCCTAAACTTTTATACTTTTATCAGTTATGGATGTATTCTGGTTCCTAAAGTTGCTAACAAGTACAGCTAGGTCTGTATCACAAGCATTAGACTGATTTGATATACAATTCTTGCCTAATTTGGCCTTGGACTTGTGCATTGTGTGTGTTATATTTTAATTCATTAAGTATTCATTCTGAGGTTAAGGTTAATTCTGATAACCTTGCAATTTGTCTAACATGGAATTTAGGATAAGTAACATACAAATTTATCATAAAGCCTTTTTCTTATTTTCCAAGGCCATTTGAATTTATTATATGTTATATAAGGCAAAATAATATCAACAGATAAAATAATGTTGCTTGTAATCATGGCAATCAAGCCAAAACAATCTGCTCATATGCAGTTACAAGTAGAGGAAAATGGGAGGATTAATGGTTTTAGTGGGGAAAAAATTGTTGATTATATAGGAAATCACTGAAGCATGACTGTAACAGGCCCCTTCTTATGGCAGTCAGTGCCCCCTCTTTATAAAAATTTCTGGATATGTCAGAGCTGCTTCATTCCCCAACGCATTTTTTTCATATAAATTTTCCTGTTGACCCTTAAAGTCCAACTTAGAAAATAAATAAACATTCTAATTTCTGTCATTATAAAAAAGGAAACTGTCTATTGGCAAAAACAAATTTTGATCTATTAATACAAGTCACCTATTGAGATAGTTCATGGAGTGAATCATTAAGGACATTAACTACATGTAGCAGGAAATTGATAATAACATGGGCACTGGTAATTATAATCATTTTCAAGGATACATGTTAAAATTACAATGTGGTCGTTAAATCTTTGATAAGTTTAACCAGAAATAAAATTGACTCTTTTATAAATCTGGTTTAATATGTGTATCTTCACTAAAGTTCATGCTTGGACAGTATTGTTCTAAACTGTATGGAAGATTCTAACTAAGATGGCTTTAAATTTGATCAGAAAGACTTTCTTTTGAACCTGCCTCTTATCGATGGAATAACCACTGACAGTGATACATGAAAGGGGTTACAAAGAGAAATCTTGCCTAATAGCCAAATGGTATCATGTTTATCTTTAATATTTCTAGATGGTTTCCAATGCCATAAAATAGTACATGATTTGCTTCTTTAGTTTAATTGTTTCCACTAACTGTCAGATGACTGTAGTTAAATCTTGTCAGTATGATTAAACTAAGCAATGGTTTCTTAGCAATTATAGTCAAATAGTCTTATGTATATCTTTTAATGCAGTACATGTATCTACATGTGATGCATAGAAATGTTAGAATTACATGTACTAAGGATGGGACTTTAGTGCCTGAAATAAATTAAATGCCAAAATTTTCTTGATAAAATTATAAATTCCATGACATGCATATATATCAATGAGAAACAGATCATAAACTTTACATGTTATGCATAGAAACGTTAAAAATACATATACGTGTACTAAGGATTGGGCTCTAGTGCCTAAAATTAATTAAATGCCAAAATTTTCTTGATAACATTCTAAATTCCAAGACAAGTATTCAATTTCCTGGGAATAAGACTTACTAGAACTGACATAAATAAATATCAATAACAAAACAGATCATACATTTCACAAGTCTTCAATTCTATGTACACAATACTATAAGAATGCATGGTGAGTCATTATGTAATTCAATCAATAATTTTGTCTGAAGATAAGATAAATGACTTATCAATATTCTTTATAAAATTTTGGAAAACAGAAACTTGAGGCCCAATGTTGCTTTATTTAAAATTTCTGGCGTGATTGATGAATGTGTAACACAGACTAAGTGTGATGCATTTTCCCCCCTTCAAATTACATGCAGTTCAGCTTAAATTATTACATAGAAACGATTGGTATATATATAAGACCTAATAAGAGTTTTTCCTATGCTTCAAAAAGCCTTCAATTACAGAACATCATCCAATGTATCTATAACAGCAATTTTATGGCAGGAAGAATTCATATGACTTAAAATTATATCTTAATGAAAAAACACTAACACAGACACATTTATGTATTGCTCTGGCTTGCTTTATAGACCCTTTTTTCAAGTAAAACATGGTAAATAAATGGAAGTGCCTTGATGGCAAATAAAATTAACATTTTGAAATAATAGATTGAAAAGTGAAATGGAGAGAGAAAAGTCACATTCATGGGCAGATCCAGGGGTCCATGCACGCTATGTGCAGTCAGAGGGTGTACCCCTTATGAAAATTTCTGGATCTGCCATAGACATTTATCTTTAATAATAAGTTTGTATGGCATATAAGATGGGTTTGGGTGAAAGGTAGACTTGCTGCATGTCCCTTTCTATTATTTTTCTATTACTAATTTATAAGTTTACTGATAAGTGCCAGCCTACTGATTGCCCTTGGAGAAACATGAGAAAGGCCTTCCTCCTGCAGATGTCAGTATAATTGTAATCTCCTAGTTATAGCAGTAAAACTATTAAAGGGGCAAAATTGAAAAAAAGAAGAAAACACATAATTAGGAAGGGACATGTAGCAAGTCTAGGTGAAAGGGTCACATCTTATTGAGTTGGAGAATCGGACATTCATCATATTATTTAATTTCCTGTAATAAGCTAATGGACCTATCCATCATTTATTGTAATTAATAGGAAGAGATATAAACTTCCTCAATATTAATACAATTCTAAGATAATAAACAAAGTGAATATTAGTTTCCATTATGTAGTATGGTAATGCGTTGATTCGTGCACAAGCCGAATTGATTAAAAATACAGGTTCAATATCCTTTTAGACTTTGAAAATTTAAAAACTTAAATCAGTTTAATTATCTACATTATCTTTTGATAAAGTTTCTAAAAATTAAATTTGTGTAGTAATGTACACTTTTTGCAAACACAAAAACACTACCAAGTATAAGACATTATTAACTATAACTTATAAGGACTATTATGTATATATAAGGAAGATAGGGTAAGATTGCCAAATAAGATCACAACAAAAAGTATCATAAACACTATTAATGTACTGACGACCTATCAACAGACTGGTAACCTATCAAGGGGCTGTCTGACCATTTTACAGACTGGTTACCTATCAAGAGGCTGAATCTTACCATTTTTCAGACTGGTTACCTATCAAGAGGCTGAATCTTACCATTTTTCAGACTGGTAACCTATCAAGAGGCTGTCTTACCATTTTTTCAGACTGGTTACCTATCTAGAGGCTTTTTGTTCTATTCCTTCTTTTTAAAACTATCAGATACATGTACTTGTATGTGCAGAATTACGTAGAAATTTAAGCATTATCAGGATTGGAATGAAGGAAAACATTATCTAACAAAGACCCAACGAACCAAATAACTATGCAATAAATTAAAGTTGTCAATGCAACAGTGTCTCAAAATGTCTGTAAAAATACTAAAGCATGCAGGCAAACGCAATGCTCTAAAAATGCTTAATTATAAAAACTTGGTGTACGTGATAATGGCTAAAATATCAGTGGAGATACATCCATACCTGTCGAAAAATATGTACCAGAAGTCAAATATTAGCAGTCATCTATATGATATCTGTCAATAAATATGTATTCGAAACAAATTCACTGTATATTTTCAAATGTGGTCAAGTAATTAAAATTGTTATGTACAGCAAAATGCTTTGAGTGTGTAGGTAAAGGTATTATATATGGTTAGCTTGCTTGCAAGCTTAACTGTAAAGTCATTATAAAGTTAGGTATAGTACCCTCCTTTCTGAGTAGTCTAGTCCTACAGACAGATAGATTGGTTATCTGTTCGACTAGTGTACTCTTAAAGGAGGGTAGTATACCTAACTTAATAATGACTTCACGGTTCAGCTAACAAGCAAGCTAAACAAAGATATTCCCTTTACCTACACACTCGATGCATTTTGCTGTAAATTACATCTCTAGTTACATTTTTCTTATATAGAGGTAAAGTTAAAGATCTGTAAAAGAGTTAGAAATGTTAGCGATAATGGCATCTACACATATATATATATAATAAAAGATAGCAAGCAGCAGACAGCACAGAAGGCCATGCCAATTCTCACCAAGGTCGTAATTTAGAAATAAATCTAACTGTATGGAACAGCTTTTTCAATCTTTTTAGTGCTGACTTGGATCTCCTGAAATGAATTGCACAATTAAATTTATTCACTTTATTCAGTTCAGACTAGTCCATTTGATACCAAATACTGTATATCAGGTCATTTTCAAGTTTTGTTAGTGGTTTGGGCCTGAGATGGGCAGTTAAATCTTCCATGTGTTTATTATTCCTGTTTCATAGTCTTTTACAAGGAATTTAAAAGAACAGTGAAATGCTTGGAAAGGGTAATTTATTTATGTGGTAAAATGTGAAATGCAAAAATATTAATATCAAACACACACCAAAATGTCCTGATATATAGTGGTGACTGCATGTTAACTATAAATCAGAAGCAGTCCATCACCTTATCCTGAAATACAATTACATTCCAATATAATTGAACTCTTATCTAGCTTTACCATTAGCTGCATAAGTTTTCTAAATAAGTGTATACAATTGTACCCTGCATTGACAGCTAATAAAGGATGCTTTTTTAGGTTTTGATTGTATACAGACCACACTCAGGATACAAGAACAAAACTTGTCCCTTATGTTTAGTTATTGGACAAGCAATCCCACAAAATAATCTTTAATAACATAATTTCAAAATTATTTAAACACTAATGGCGATCAAGAAATGTTTGTTTACGCCCAAATCATAAAGAACAAAATCTGGAAATGTCAAGTGAGAATATATATTTTGATCACATGTTAAGAATACTTGAAACATATTCTTTATTTCAATTGCATAGCTCATCTTGCACAAGATTTTTTTTTTTTTTATCTCCTTATATGAGACTATTCATTTTTTACACAGCATGTTTAATTAATTTTCAGGCATTTGCTTGCCCACATTCCCTCTAACTCATATATCTATGTTTCTTTTTAAGAGCTTGCCCACATCATCGTTTATTGACACTAAGCTATGCTACTTTTTAGCACTTGCCCAAATCACCTTTTGTTCACAGCAAAGCCACCTTTTAGCATTCTTTTCCCTCTACTAACCAGCTTCTACTAGCTTATAGAAACAAGGCAGTACAAAACCAAGCTTTTACTGCCATCACATTATACACTTTTATTTGTTTAAAGAAAGTTTATAGAAGTATAGTGGAAAATCAGAATTTTCAATAAGTGATTCACATTTAATTAATTTCTATTAATTTACATGTTTAATGCATGTCCAAGAGTAAAGTGGATTTGAATCATTTTTAGACAAATATCTTAGAAGACTGTGTTTAAGTATCTCAATTTCAATGTTAGTACAATGTATCTCAATTTCAATGTAAGTATCTCAAGTTACAATGTTAGTATCTCAAGTTCAACAGAGAAGTATAGATTATCATGTTTTCTGCCCATTACAGATATCACAAAACACTTCATTAGTTGCTTTCCTGATTTTATTATCTAATCAAGGTATTTGCTATATCATCTATGATGAATCAACCTTTTCTACAAAGACTAAGTTGCTATTAATTCTAGTAGTTAACATAACAGCTAGCTTTAATTTACGCTTTTATATTGAACTGCAAAAGGGACTGGAACAATGAAATTTAGCAACTGAAATGACATTCAATGAGACTCAAAGAGTTCATCTGAAATGTCTGGTGAAATTTGGTCTGTTCTAGTAAAGTTTGTGTCATTTAGATATTATCTGACACTGTATGTGTTTTGTATGGACAGAAGTCTTTCAAAACATCTGAATTCTTTTAAAATCTTTTGCAATCTGCACATATTATCATTTGTTACCAGTGAAGTAAAAAGAGGCCATGTTTTTTTTCACAAGTAAAAGTGTGGTGGATAAAGTAAAATATGAATAATTTTGACAATAACTTTACATGAACCAATGTTAGGCTCATCTCTCAAGGACAAACAATATTTAATCTTAATCTAAAAGTGAAATTTTATGACTTTTTGATGTTTAAATTTTATTTTGATGTTACTATCTACACAGAGTAATGGTGGAGTAAACAAAGGAAATGATAATTAGTCCATAAATATAAGGGAGGTGGCTTTACACATCAATAGTGTTATAGATCACTCAAACTGGGCAAAGAAATCATATAACCATCATACATGTCATAAGAGTTTCAAAATAGGGTTACAAGATGTCCACATAATGATGATGATGATGATACACAACTTATATAAAGATGTCTAATATGAAGGTTTGAGAAGTTATATTTCACCATGGGTCTACAAAATAATGTATTATAATCATTGTCACAATCAGGGTTGGCAAAAACCCGGGTTTTATGAGTATTGCCCAGCCCAGTGGGAAATACTGGGAAAACCCGGGTTTTACTGGGTTAATATTGGGTAATATAAAATATGTGCCTGAATTTTAAAGAGGATTCAGTAATCAAACACAAATGCTATACATTTAAGGTATATATAAACCTATTTTTATTTATAAATACATGTAAGTTTACTTGTTTGAGAGACTTACTATACATACATGTACAAATGTACAAGTGTATACATTTGAGAAAGAATTATTCACAATTCAGTAGTATGTGTAGTTTCACAATGATCATAATTATGTATTATGATAAGTTTCAGAATTACCATATTTATGAAATTTGTGAAGCTTCAAGAGAGTTGTTCAAAAATGACCTAAACTAGAAGTTCCTAAGAGGATTTAGTCAAGTCAAAGTATAATTCACTACAATTTATTCATTTGATGACTTTCCTTCCTTGTATTACATCAGAATGTTATAATTTGTCTTAAGACTTTTAGGTTAAATTCCTCAAAACATGATTTTAACGAAAATCTATCAATTTCAAAAAAGATAATAAACGATATTAAAGACAACAACACCCATCAATTACCGCATGGTGATTATTTATTGTGGTCGACATGTTTCGCCAACAAGCGTGGCGTCTTCAGGACAATATTATACATGAAATCAAACAGTGAAGTACAGATTTTGCGGTTGTGCGGTATGCCTGAAAAATAGAGGTTGTTATGACGACAATTTCAAAAAAGGTAAACCCTAATATTTTTTGGAAAATTACAGGTAACAACAATGACATGACTAGGTAATAACTAAGAACTGCATGGAACATATATCAATAAAACATTTTTCTTATGTCCATAAAATGTAAGCAATGTTTCATCATGATAAATATAGTTCCCTTTTTAAAAAAAGCTACATTTTCACAGCTTAACCAAATAAAATAAATAAATTAGGTGCACACTTATTATAACTAAGTGTTTATGTTTTTAAATGTAAATAGACATATAAGCCATAAAGCATGATGTCTTGAATTTATTGTTGGATACAATTTGTTGTTGGGTTGCTATACCTAGCTTTCAAATATATTGCTTTCTTATCAAACTTTACTAAAGTAACTCCTTACAAATCTATGTCTTCTGTCTGTTACCCTAAGAAATCAGGCACCATCGTTGGAACTGAGTCAGCTGTAGTAAAATAAGCCAGGTACATTGTAGTATCACTGATTATTCTGCAAATTGTGATTTCCTTTTATAAAGTATTCAAATATTGTGTCGACAGATTTGAGAGATTGAGATGATTGCACAAGGTTTCACCAAAATGACCAAATCACCAAATCTCAAAAATGACCAAATCTCAAAAATGACCAAATCACCAAATCATCAAAATGCCCAAATCTCAAAAATGACCAAATCATCAAAATGACCAAATCATCAAAATGACCAAATCACCAAAATGACTAAATCACCAAAATGACCAAATCACCAAAATGACCAATGAAAAAGATATTTTTAAAGATTTCTAGACAATTTACACTTGGTTGTTATTTCTTTTCATTATAACGTACATGGTTCTACCTTTTTTCTCTAATTTGAAATACTTGAAATAAAGGTACAATTGTGCAGGACTTAAGAAAATAAGTTGTATACAAAAACTCTTCAGTTAGAGTGCTCATTTCTTTATAAAAAATATCAATATTTAGTTCCTGCCTTAATAAAATTTGCACAAGTAATTTAAATGTTTTAGACTTTAAGTACCTTTAATGGATGTTAAAAGTAATTTATGATTGATCACATTCTGAATTGATGTTAACCTGACTAGCATGTCCTGGTAGGAAGTCTCATTTAAACCATGAGTCTCATTGGAGAGTTACAGATGTCTAACAATCAACTCAAAGGTTATCCTATACATTATAATAGAAAAAATCAAATTGATCAAATGGAAAATTAAAGTTTAGTGATTTCAGTAGCTGTGCAGATGTAACTTGTATATATTACAGTTCATATCAATTATGAATTGCAAATTTGCAAAAGTTTAAAGCAATTAATAAATAAACACATTTGAATGATTATAAAAATAACAGAATGTTGTATGGTTGCCAAAGAGACAACTCTTCAAAAGAGACCAAATGACATATTGGTCAATGTACAGCTTTCAACAATCAGAAAGTACAATACCTTATAGCAAGATTATAAAAGACCATGAAATGACAACTGTTAAACAATTCAAAACTCAAAAAAAAGTTTGTAAGTTACTACAGTATATTTGTATTTTGTAGAACACAAGTTTGAATTGTTCTATATTCTGTCTAAATTCTGTAGGTTTGAAAGTTGGTATCTGTACTGTCTGAGATCAGTTCCCTAGTCAGCATGAAATTTGTTCTCTATTTTGTCTGAATTATGTTCCCTTAAGTCAGTTTGAAAGTTGTTCTGTATTCTGTCCGAATTCTGTTCTCTTTTCAGTCTAAAATTTGTTTTCTATTTTAATGTCTTAATTATGTTTTCTAGTCAGTCTTAAATTTGTTCTCTTATCTATTCTGTTCATACATGTACATTGTACATGCTTTGGCATTTGGTCTTTTTGTGTTGTACTAGAAGATTAGCAGTTGTAAGACCGCTTTTAGACTGCTTTCAATCATACTTTTACTATTGAATAATAGATGTCTGCAAACTAGTAAAGCACAAGGTAACAGACAATGTTTTGAATTGTACATTTATAAAGTTTATTTATTTTTATATAATTTACTTATTTTGAAAAGGACAGTGACATCATGTGACTCTTTTAACCAAAATATTGACATTCTTATGTCAGCCTTTAAATCAACTGGTATGGGAATAATAATACATAAAATTACATATTAATATTCAATAGATGTTCACTTTATATGTTATTACGATGTTATATTTCAAGTTAATTGTATAAAAATCTTCTTTTTAAGAGAGAATGATTTATTATATTATTGTATCTTTATCATGAGAACGCATTTAGAAGTAATTTATTAGCAAAACATTTTCTATAGGTTGTAAAGAGAACGTCATAATATTACTTTCCAACATTAAAATTTATAAAAAGAAATAAAAAGAAAGAAATTAATATTAGCATTGTTGGATTGCCTTTCTAGTAGACTGGATTTTCATGATACAGACAATGTACTGATAGGGATGTCGGAAGGGGACGATAAATGGCTGACCCGTGTTAACCCTTTCCTCCATAATGACGCCTTTTGACGCCACCCCCTTACTCCATAATGACGCCTTTTGACGCCTGTGTAGTACCTCAGTTGAAACACTTTGACTACAAAGTGTCTGCAGTTGACTTAATAAAGTTTGTATCCAATATGAAAAGGAATATCATAGGAATATCTGACTTAAATTTATTTGATGAAATAGTTGTTTTTCACAATGCCTTAATACTTCAAAGCATAAGTTCAGCATTTTATCAAAAAAATCCTATGCGAATCAAGTATGCAAAAAAAAATTTCAATGGAGGAAAGGGTTAATTAAGAGAGTCAGCATATCTCTTGCATGTTAAAGACACCCTTGTAGATTTCGAAAAAGAATAGGCTAATGCCGCTACAAGGCAGCACTCGCACCCGCAAAGTGGAAAAGGATTAATATAAGTTGTAAAACTTGTTTCCCCAATCCACTAAAAATAAATATGTTTAAACTACTGATAGGGGGTTATTTTTTATCATTATTATTAAATTTCACTTTCCCCTTTTTTATTCTAATCTGCCTTATTTTCAAATTTATACAAAAAGGGGGGAGATTTTTTGAATATTTTTTGAAGGTTTCTTTTTATCTTGTTCATAAAATTAACACCAAATAAATCTTTAAAAATATTGTTAGAATCAAATAATTAATATTATCAATGACACAATTTCATTAATAATATTATCAATTATTAAACGTGCACCTGCACTTTTAAGGAATACCAGTGTTAATATACAGACAACAGACATACATGTATTTAGCTGGTTGTATAAAAGATATATAAATCATATCTAGTGTTATGTTATGGTATAAAACAATATGAGATCAATGATTAGGTCATCATATTACAGGTAATTAAAGGTATGTTACAAGTAATTACAGGTATGTTACATAGGTAAAGTATATTCTCTGATTGATATCTCATGTTAATTATATCCTTTGTAGAGACTATACATTAAGACTAAAATATATGAAATCGTTTTTTGCAACTTCCTAAAAAAATAATGAGCGACACAATCTGATAATTTTTAATATCATAATTTTATAAACAGCAAGTTAATCTAGTAGATTTTTTTGGTCTGAACTTATAAAATACTGATATAATTACAAGTAAATAGAGTTTCGTTAAATCCAGATCTTTAACTTGTTCAGAAACCTTCAAAGGTTAATAAAATATAAAAAAGATGTGGTATGATTGCCAATGAGACAACTATCTACAAAATGACACAGACGTTAACAACTATAGGTCACAGTACGTCCTTCAACAATGAGCAAAGTTGGTTTAATATGTATTGAGTGGCTTCAAAACTTACAGTTATATGAGCAGCACACCGTGTGAGGCATACATGTAATTGTATCCAAGCTACCCAACTTTCTATAAGTTCAGCAAGTCATATTAATTCAAGATTATTGAATCAAGTATATTTGATTAAGATATAGATAAACATTGCAGGAAAAAGGGGGAGAGAAAAATGTGTACGTTAACAATCTGTAGTCCCCCTCCCCCTCATGAATTGATACTTTATAAATTTTAATCTGACACAAACCTATGTCAGAACTTTTATCATGTCTCTTCGATCTAATTCTCTGTTATTGTTAACCTATCTCATACATGTACAAATGATATATATTCAGCAACTTGAATTTTAAAATTTGTAATGTACATATTAAGTATCTTTTTACAGCTTACATATATCTACTATCTACCATTTCAAACTAATTTTTTTTTCAATGGGACATTATCCATATCAAATAGTAAAATCAATAAGAAAGTTTTACAAGAATCCCCCTATTATCCCAGACATGTTTTTTTAACTTTCCTTACCTTTCCGTGTTTTCTAAATGAATAAAGTAAACAGACTTCACATTATTGTTGTATCCATCGCTCATGATCAACATAATTCACGTTTTTATAATTCAAAATATTCCTGGTATTTATATTCCAAAAGTTTAGTGTTTCATTGATTTTTGCACTTTACAAACAAGACCACAAAACAGAATATTGTATTCCTGCATAAGACTGCAATCCACTAGGAAAGTTGAGAATTTAAATGCACACAAATAAATACACTTTTCCAATGTGTAACTGTCTTCTTTGAAGGATTTAATGAGTCAATCATATATATCTCTTTATGTTTAAATAATAATAACTAGTTAGAGCGACAGACCATTTTCTAATATATACTCCAAATATCCATGTTAAACTAACAATTTATACTTTCAATTTAAAATCGTGCCAGCGTATACTTGTAACAACATAATTTTACAATAATAAATGTTCACAATATCGAATACAGGTTAAAAAAAATCTGTCATTTGTGAATAAGTTAAAACATAAACTTTTACATTCCTGCATCATCCACTGAATCTGACTATTATAATCTATCTACAGTTAGACTACTTTTTTAATCGTATGGAATACTGATACCTGGCACACTTACAAATCCCACAATTACTGAATTTATAGTAGGTATTTAATCCAATTTACATTATGGAAATACTGATAATGGTAAAAAAAAATCTAAAATATGACGGTGCTGTCAACCGTATCATTCAGATAGAATCGTTTTAATAATATGTAATAAGAACATCATTCACGATGAATTGAATTTTATAGATTTGTTCAATACTTTTTTTTTTTATCTTGCACTTTATAATAGTTCAAATATTTTAAAAGCTTTAAAAAACATTTAAAGATAAGATTAAATAATACATGCCTTTTATGCATGTAAACATTAAAATAAGATCTGCAGGATTTAATCTCTATAGCTTTTATTGGTTTCTTTTTAAACTTCAAATTTTCTACATATTTGTGCAATTCATTGTTGATTTGTGTTTGCTTAATGTACTGTGGCAAATATTTCATGCATAATCAGGATAAGAAGAAGCTGATATTTATAGATGGTTGGTTATCTCAACAAGATTGCTGTTCTGGCTTGAGCCAGAACGGTAAAAGTGAGAAAAGCAATGATAATCTGTTTATCGCTATTTTACCTATGACGTCATAGTTAATTTCATTGACAATCAGCTTAGTTTTCTCCCAATAACCATGATAACTTTTAATATCACTTGACTCCGCTGAGAAAGGAAATTATCGCTTTTTTGTGCAATTTTCCTTTGATCTTCATTGTGATAATTTTTCATATCATGCTACTCGCTTCAGATGGAAAATTATCGCTAGAAACTAAGGAGGCATGTGACCTTGCTATTGAAACTAAAATGATATTGACAACGACATCATATGTAAAATAGCTATAAACAGATTATCATCTCAACTCGATTGCTATTCTTGCTTGTCCGTATTGGCAATAATCTTGTTTGAGATGATTAACGATAATTATAGATTAGTGTTTACCATCTCAACGAGATTAGTTTTCTCGCTTGAGCTGGTACGGTGAAAGTGAGAAAAGCAATCGAATTGAGATGACCAATGATAATCTGTTTATTGCTATTTTACCTATGACAACTTCAATTTCAGGTCTATTTCATTAGCAATGCCATGTGACTTTCTAGCAATATTTATCCATCTCAAGCAAGTAGCATATGAAAAATTATCATATGTTGTGCTGTAACACCACGGTCAGGGGAGGGTTGGGTCCCCACATTAAACAGGTTTAACCTCCTACATTCTGTATGTGCCTGTTCTAAGTCAGGCACTTGTAATTCAGTGGTTTTCATTTGTTACTTTAAATCATATTTGTTTTTGTTCATAGATTTGTACATAATTCAAGCTGTTGATTTCTTGATTGAATTGTTTTACACATCATCTTGTCAGGGCTTTTTATAGTTTACTATACTATATGGGTTTTGTTCATTTTTGAAGGTCGTACAATGACATATTCTTGACATCTACATCATCTGGTCTCTGGTAGACAGCCGTCTCATTGCAATCATACCACATCTTATTTCTATATCAGTGCTCTGGAAGGGTGAAAGGTTACCATCCCTTTTGAACATAACAATTGAACAGGAAATTAAGCAATAAAGAACAGCATGAGTGTTTTGTTCTCTAGGATATTGAAGAAAGAAGAAAAATATGTATGCATTATTTGACAAAAAGATTATTCTTGAACTTGTGCATCAACACTACAGGTACATGAATTGGTGACCAAACATCAATCATCAATTCAAAACAATTCTTTTATTTTTAAATTTTAATAAACAAAAAACTTTGAGGACTTCTATATATATTATAGATTCATAAGTAGGCTTTTGAAATGGAACACTTTATACCATTTCCCTTAATCTCTCAGCAACAAGTCACAAAATCTGATAAAAAAAAATCTAATCAAATATTGTGACGGAAGGTAACAACACAATCAATACAAAGGTTGTAATATTATGCATTCAATTACTGTTCTGTGATGTAAACACTTGGTTTGTAAGCTGGGGATTTAAAAACTACAACACTAGAAATTTTATTTCATTTATTGTGATGCAGTGAGGTATATAAGACAAACACCCAATATTTATTTGAAGTAGAGATCAAAACATATCTGAACTTATTTCTTAACTGTGTCACACTTTTGAAGGTTTTTCTTTTCACAATGAAATGAAAAAACAAGTTGACTTTTTCTGTCAACAACTAAATAACACAACTCTAGATCTGTGTATCATGTTTTGTTTATAAACACCAATTCCTTTTTGCACATTTAATCAATCCATGAAAGTAAACTTTACTGATTAGGAAACTAATGTTGCCCATGGTAAAATTTTGATATTAGATGCCAAATGAACAAAGGGGGAAATTCCTACCAAATAAATCAAACTGTTATAAAGGGACTTAATAAAGTTTTTATAAACTAAAGAATGTTTTCAAAATCATTTATTGATTAAATACAGGAAGACAAACATTCTACATATTATGCATAATGAAGAAACACTAATTTTTGTGAGGGTTAACATTTTGTGGTTTTGTCTCTATAGTATATAAGATTTCATGAGGATTTAATTTTGTGGCTTCCAGTAAATGGAAGTGGTTTTACATGTATATGGAGGTTAAATTTTCAGGGTTTTTTTAATTTCGTGGATATATTCTTTCCAAGAAATAAACCATATTAAATCCTCCACAAAAATTTCTGCTTTTACAGTTTCAAAATCAAAGTGCATTTATATCACTTGAAAACTTTCTACAGTTTAAATTCCTTTTAAATGTGGATTTCCTTTAGCAAAAAGAATAGGATAAGATATATCAATTAATTTAACAAATTCCCTGCATGCACTTGAAAAAAAATCAAAAAAAAAAAATCTATTGAAGATAAAAATGTCAAGATTGACAAATAAGTTTCCCTTTTTAACTTTATTAAAAAATATGATAATACAGGAAACAATAATAAGCACTCTTTCGATTTTCACATTTCTTTTAAAACTTATAATATATCATATGACTATTTACACTTCAAAGCCGGTAATTACATAATCTAATTAAAAACACCACATTATTTGAGTCAGTCTTCCTTGAAATAAACCTTCAAGTGAACATCTGCACTATGAACAATAAAATAAGTATTAAAATGACTAAATTATAATAATCATTTACACAAACAAAATGGACATGTCCTAAGGAAATTCTATTTCAAACTGTCCTCGGGTATAAGGAAATTTGATCAACTCTCTTTCAGTCATTTGTATGTCAAGGTATTTCATTGACCCAAATTATAATGAAATTTATGATTAAATGCAAATAAAAGTCAACCTTATTACAAAATGTATATATGTAGTTTGCATATTCCTAAGGCTTCATTATTTTAAAGGTACATAATACATTATAATTAATTAAAATTTAAATGTGGAATGTTGTATGTTTTTTGCTATGGTCATGATGGAATTCAAATTTAATTTCCCTTTGTTGTCTTGTTGTCTTCTGCTTCTTATTAATGTTTTGGATTATGCACCTTAAGCAATGGCATCAATATATCATAAAGTTTTTGGAACTGGCTTAGCTCCCTTACATGACATTCACACGATGGAACCATGTTGTGTAACATTTATACCTTCAAATGGTAATTTTTGAAATCTCAAGAAGAGATTTTATATGAATTTATAGGGTTAAATATACTTACCATGAAATTACATTTATATTATATAGAATATGTTTGCTTTCACAACATGTTCTCATCGCAATTACCTAGGTGATTAAAAATTACATCCATGAGATGTACTCACCTACATCATAGTTCACCTGTGTAACATACACTAGCTTTAGTTTTAATTTGTCGTTTAATTGAATAATTTCAATTAAAAGAACAAAAAACTGAATTTATTCCAGGGGTGGTGGTGGATTGTGGTAAGTATATTTAACCCTATAAATTCATATAAAATCTCTTCTTGAGATTTCAAAAATTACCATTTTATATGAATTTGGTTAAATATACTTACCATGAAATTACATTTATATTATATAGAATATTTACTGATTAACAAGCAGTATTTCATTTGGTGGAGGATAAATTCTCTCACACACATGCAATTTCAACATATAAAAAATTATGTGAAACTTTTTTAAAAAGTAACTCCATTAAATTTTGTAAAATACGGATATTAGTAAAAACCGAAATTACTGAATTTATTATACAATGAAGCTATGCTGCATAACTATATGTATATCAATGGCAAACTTTGCAGATTGTATAAATACAAGTATGCAAAATTAATAGACTTGATGTAGAGTTGTCTCAATGGCACTCACATGTATATATATACCCCATCTTTCTATATCTGATAGATAAATAATCTGCAGGTCAGTATAGAAAAAATTATATTAAAGCTCCTTCATTATGAGCTAAATGTGTTGTAATATTGATGCAATAGTAAATTAGCATTTATTTCTGAATAGATTGTTCTTGTTGCTTGTACAAATCGACAAGAACTAATCCAACCTTAATTTCATTAATTCCACTTTGAAACTTAAGTTTATTTGGAAACATTATTACCTTTCCATTGTTTTCTCTATATTAATATAATAACAGATAATATATGATTGCTGTCGTCTTTTGATAACCTGATCAATATCACATCTTTCGAAATAAATTCTTTTCTACTTAATTAAAGAATTATAATCAATTAAAATATACTTTGTAAATAGATGTCCTAAATACAATCAAAGTTTATTAAAGACTCAAACCAAAGTTGTTTCATGATTATGCGAAATCTGGATTAATCTTTAAACTTTTTTTTTTTTTTTTTTAAAGTTATAGTCCCTGAGAATTTGCTTCTCTGCTAGATATACTACTTTTAATATTTTATAGATTTAGAATAAAATATTTTCATCAAGAGAAGTCTTGTACTATTGTCATATTGTATAATGACAATTCTCTAAACTGACTAAATTTTAAAAATCTGATAAAATTTCTATGAGTGATAGAACCTTTGAATACAATGTCTACCATTTCAACCATGAACAATATTTTAGTTTTGTATTGGACTACTCAAGTGTAAAAATACAGAAATGGACAAATCAGTGTAAAAGTTTCAGTATAAATGTTTCCATTGATATACTACTTCAACAGAATATTTGGATGTTGAGCTGAATTAAAGCCATGATTGTTGTCCTTATAAATCTAAAAAGAATGCTAACAGATGATTTTCTCCAGCTATGAAAAATCTGTCTAAAATAAAATGTTTTGATATTTCTAATTAACATTTCACAACGGTTAACTTTCTAGAATATCTTGCCATGTACAGTTCCAAATTTAAGGAAACAAAAATTTGACATAATGAACAACTCTTGTATGTTGCTCTTGACAATTGTTTATATTAATCTCAGAAATTATTTCGCTATCAGAAATACTAAAATGCAACTTGTCAAATATAGTTCTATAGTTGTATTTAAAGAAAAACACTTGTTTGGCAATATGGAAAACACTTGTACTAACTTGCAGTATCCTTAAGTGTTCTTAGTTATTTCAGAAATGGTTTCACTATCAAAAATGCTCATTTTATTTCTGTCTTGGTTCACCTCATCTGAATCCTATACATTCTGATATGATTCAATATATAATATCAACCAAACATCTTTTGGTATATCATTTGGTTAACTTAGTCACTCAGAAGAAATTTGCATTTGTCCCCAAATTTGGCAAAAACAAAATTAATGTGATTTAAATAATCACATCTTTCAAAACAATATATTGAATCAAAATTCAAAGTAATTGTTTAAAATAAACACATTTCAATTTTGTGTAGCATATTCTTGTATGAGATACTAACTCTATGCTATATATCTACAATGTATATTATTCTGGCTGGTAATATGGAAATTGAAAAGTGAATAATTATACCATCAATTCCGAGATTAAAATCACATGCATTCAGAAAACCTTCCTGCATGTAGATAATACACAACTTGACTTTGACCAGACTAGATTTTTGTAACTTTATGCTTATAATGAGCAAAAATAAAAATAAACAGTGACACTTTAATATTTAGGTATAATATTAAGAAAAATGTCTCGCATTTGATTTGATATAATCATGGAATTATCATACTATATTTTACTTCCATGTACTATTCTTAGACTATTGAAAGCTATTTGCTAACTATTAATCAGTCTTTTGAATAAATTGCTTTTCATTTATTTTGCTGTTAGATTAACTGCTTCTACACTGGTGCTAAAATTTGAGATTAGAGAACCAATTGAAAAGTATATATATTATATGTTTATATTGGTACCTCATGTGTTTACTCCAAAAAAAACCTCTTCTTTTTTACTGCATCTCGTAAAGACTGACTAAATAAAGGTTTATATAAAGAGCTGTATAATAGATAGTTTCAAATCTTGAGAACTACTTCAATTTCTTAGACCTGATGATGTCTAGCATTTTAAATAAATCCTGCATCCACAATGCTTTAAATCTTATTTATTTATTTACCAATATTTTACTAATTTTTGTACAAGATCTAAATTAATGATAATCTTGTTTCTATAAATCAGCATATTTGAGTCCTCTATACTTCAGAATTCTGAATCAATATTTAACACTAGGAAAAACAATGTGTAGCCATTGCATAAACTGTTGGGTTCTACCAATCTCACATTAAGAATAAAACAGACCCAATGAATGAATCCTTATAGCAGAAATTTGCCCATCTGTTGGCATTGCTTAGAAAACTTAAGATGTAAATTAAGGCATAATTTTCTATCTTTAAAAGAGCATCCAAACTCCTTTTGCTTTCATGATTGGAAGATATATGTATAATTTGACAGTGATTCCCATATAGTGAGGGTAAGATAGTCTCTTAAGTCTTACGTTATCACCTCTTTTTTGTGTACTCAAAACAAAACAGAATTAGTACATATTATATTATATGCATTGGCAATGTACACTCTGAATTATGTAATCAATATACAAGCCATTACCTTGAATGAGTCTTTGTGAAATGCATCATGGCATCCCCTAAACTCTTTATTCAATAGACATTCTAATGTTTACATAAAAACATATAAAAGCCTTTGTTTCCTTACTGCCGACAAAAATAAACAATTGGTTATAGCAGTTTATACTTATAATATTCATGTTCTTCTTGCCATAAGTAAACTGACCATGAAATTTAATATTAGTAAAAAGAGTTGTCACAAGCGATCAACTGTATTTAGAACAGTGCTCCATTCTTACTGTCTCCATGTCTGTTAAGAGCATTGGAGAATTATTTATCAGTAAAAAAAAATAATTAATATTTACAGCAATTTGCTGTTCTGGAAAAATATTTCAGGCTTCTAAGAATTACTGTCCTGATTTAAACTGGACATATTTAAAAGAAGTATGTATTGGTATGCTTAAAGTTTGAACTGCAATAACATTTGTATTGTACTAGATAACAATGTATTATTTTAGTGTCTCTAATATCTGTCTTGACTATTTCCAGACACTTGTTCAATATATTATCAATATGAGCAAATATGTTAATTGACTAAACTGTTGGTTCATCACAAAAAAAAAAAACAATGTGCAACCAAATATTAGCTATGCTTGTGTTGTTTTAAAATATAATAAAAGTAGACATAATGTTCCCTGGTTGGAAGGATGTCTAGAAAAATCAGATAGACCTGGACTTAAATTCACTAGTCTGATTCTAATTTATTTTATTTGCAACAATCATCCAGTGCAATTCTATGCTCCATAAATATCAATGTGCAATCAATAAATAGTTATGATTTAATTTTATGTAAGATATCAAATCTGTATTTTATTAGAATGAATGAAAACTACAGATTCTAAATCATGCATGTTGTTCTAGTTCCTATGTTTCCTGTATGAAACATGTCAACATTAATCAAATAGACTTGGACAAAATCCCTATTCTATTTTTTAAATTCTATAGTGATCCATTGAGCACGTTTTATTTTCAATAAATATGGTTCATGTTCCCTGAATGGAAGGTTAACCAAATAAACATCATCAGTTGTGGGCAAAATCCCTATTCTGATTGTGATGTATTTATCAACTGTTAAAAACAGTATCACTGTTGGTCTACGCTCCCTGTATGGAACGTTTTCCAAATAAAACAATCAGAAATGGGCAGATTCCCTTTTCTGATTGAAATTTATTGAACCAATTGAGGTTCTAGTCACAATAGTGGTATACGCTCCCATACGGACGTTTTCCACATTAAAATAATCAGATCTGGTCAAAATACCTATTCTGATTTTAATATAGTTATGTGTTTACACAGTCTCGTGTACCAGGCGTACACGTAACAGACTGCAAATTGTAAACAATCGACTGAACCAATTGAGTCCCTTATGAAAATATTTTTCTGAATTTTTTCTGAACTGGATGCTGAAATTTTACTGAACACATTTAGTAAACCCTTCTCTGAAAAATGCCTGAATTTGGCACGTTCCAGCAAGTTTTCAGCACATTTTCAGTAAAAATTCAGCAGTACGTTTTCAGTAAGTATTCAGCATTAATGCTGAATTTTTCTGAACACCTTGCTGAATTTTACAGAATCTATTAAAAATCTTTTGCTTAAAAATGTCTGAATTTGGCACATTCCAGCACATTTTCAGCAAATTTTCAGTAACAATTCAGCAAGTCATTTTCAGTAACTATTCAGCAATATTCAGAAATAATTCAGCATTAATTCTGAATTTTTCTGAACACCTTTCTGAAATATTCAGAACCTATAAAAAACCTTTTGCTTAAAGATGGCTGAATTTGGGACATTCCAGCAAGTTTTCAGCAAACTTTCAGTTACAATTCAGCAAGACATTTTTGACAGTAAATATTCAGAAATAATTAGCATTACTTCTGAATCTTTCTGAAAAACTTGCTGAAATATTCATAACCTCTTAAACAACATTTTCTAAAAAAAACCAGCTATAACACGTTCCAGTGGGTTTTCAGCAAATTTTCTGTTAAAGTTCATCTAAGACTCTTAAGGTAAACTTTTCAGCATTTCTTTCTAAAATGTTCAACAAACTAAACTATATATAAGCAAAAATTCACTAAAAATTTGAATTAATCTATACTCAGCCAATATTCAGTCTTCAGCTATTGTTCAGGATGTGTTCAGACCATTTTCAGTTATAATTCAGGAAAGGTTCAGATGATTTTCAGTTATAATTCAGGAAAGTTTCCATTGGTATTTAGACAATTTGAGCTTTTTAATATTCTGTCTGAAAGACACTTTTTATCCAAAACAAATAAACATTATTTAAGAAATACAATGGTGTCATATGTGAAGTAGAATTATTAGTTGTGTCTTTGTCTTTTTTATTATTTCTTTTTATTTTGTGTCTTATTGACTTATATAGTTGCAATCAGATCAGTCAAGCATTTTACAACTGATGATTAGTTTGTGTTATGTTGTGACATCATTGACCCAGCATTGTGACATAAGAAATTTATGAGAAAGTGGACACATTTTAAAGTCGGTTATACATAATACAGTATAGATTTTGCCTATTTTAATCTTTAACGGACCGTTTATTAAATCTCTGGGTTTTTTTGTTTTTTTTTATCTATGAATTGTTTGCTCAGCATCAATCATGCCACATCTGATTATTTTTATATTTTGTATAATAAACATATAATTGTCCCAAGTGAAAGCTTCCATGCTGCTGTTGATACTTGGGCCAAGTATTGTACACCGTTAGGTTACCACACGAAAGGAGCACTACAGTAAATCTACATGTAATCTCACGTCTTTCACTTGAAACATTTCGTATCTATAATAGTAACATTAACAATATATGCGTCTTGTTCTATTTTCCAACAAATAAAAGAAGTCTTTTGGACTCTTTCCTGTCCTTCAACCCTTTGAAATTTTCTTATGTTAATAGGGAAAATCATCAATCCAATTTCAACGTCCTGATAATTATTTCAAATAATGTGAATCATGAATTATTCATGAACTTTTAATTCTGTTAATTCAGAAATTGAGAATCATTTGTATATTAAATAAAATCAGATTAAAATATATATGTAAACTTCTCTTTTTTTCTGTATTAATCAAAATTGAAGTTTCAGAGCTTCAAACTTAGATCAGTTCAATTTCTGCTTGAATTTCAAAAAGTTTCTGTGGAAGATGCAGGACTTTCACCTGCAAGAAAATACAATCCACAAAGAATCCAATGTCTTACTTATTTTCTAATTCAATATAAATTATGATTTTTTCAAAATGCCATTTTTAAATTGATTGATTTGATATCATGAAAGAAAGAAAAATTAGAAGGGAAGAGAAAAAAGTATAAACATTTCAAGGATTTTCTTCTTTTTTATTTATTTTCTGGTGTTGACTTTCTCAAAAATGGTATTTATAGATTGTCTCAATAAACTTATAATCTTTAAATTAGATTTAAAATTAGCAATAAACATTTCAGTTCAAACTGTAAAATACTTATCTGATAAATATAGCTATCATTTCACAAATCGTATTTAGGGCGCCTAAATAGTTTTTTGTTGACGTAATTTATTATGCGTTTCCGGTTCAGAAAGGTTTCACTTATTAAACTGGTATCTACTTTCTACGAACATAGTGAAGTAGCCAGCAGGGGATCAGCTTAGATCATGAAAACGTTTTAACTCCCAATATAACTGACTGTACTATCAATGCTTGTAAATGACACTGTATTAGTTTACAACAACAACGATTGACTTATCTGATATTTTTCTTAGTTCTTTTTTTATGCCGAAATACAATTAAGTAAGGCATATTGAAGAACTTGGAGAGAGATTCAGAAAACTTCTTCTACAGATAAAATTAACACTGGCAGTGCACCAGCAAAAACGGATAGGCTATCGAACAAATAGCAAGTAATTTCAACGTAAGTTCCCTTTTCAAATTTCAAATTTTTATTAATACTTCGACACCAAGACACATTGACACGTGGCAAGACCTCTGGTGTCAATATTTTAATATAACATAGGACCTTGGTTACCTCTAAAGTCTTCATATAAATGAATTCTAGACATTCCGGCACCTTGTCAAATCGGCACTGTTATAGACAGTTCTAGTCCAAATAATTATGACGTCTTGAAAGGCTATTATAATTTTTTTCTTTGACGCCTTACTTCGACGTAAGGCGTCAAAGAAAAAAATTATAATAGCCTTTCAAGACGTCATAATTATTTGGACTAAGACAGTTCGGCACCAAGTCAAATCGGACCTGGTTAATTCGCCCCCAAATGATTTTGAAATTTTTTATTTGTTTATATAAACTATTTTCACTTCGAATATATTTTGATTTTACTGATTGGCTAATATCTCAAAAAGATACGACCCAAATTCTTAAACTTTCCCTTAAAAATCATATGTCACAATGCTTATGTTATATCAATAACTCTGCTCTAAAAATGAATTGTTTACGTTGTTAATGCCAATTGACTTCAGATCAACTCTTGTAACATGTGATGTGTAATTAAAAAAACAACTTCAGTTTGGTGGTCTTTGGTGTACATGTATTCTGCTCTAATCTGATATAAAAGTTTTTAAAATATTGTTTTTGCCCCACCTTCGATAGTAGAGGCCTGTGGCATAATGTTTTCGGGTCTGTGGGTCTGTTCGTCTGTCTGTTTGTCCGTCCATTCATCTGTCTGTCCCTCTTCAGGTTAAAGTTTTTGTTCAATGTAGTTTTTTATTAAGACTTGAAGTCCAAGCAACTTGAAACTTAGTATACATGTTCCTAATGATCTAATGCCAAAATAGAGTTTTACCTCAATTTCAAGGTCCACTAAATATAGAATATGATAGTGTGAGTGGGGCATCTGTGTACTGTGGACACATTCTTGTTTGTATTATTTTCAGAAGATTTTCAGTATTCTGTCTGAACAGTTCAGCATCTGACTAATCTGTTCATATAAGCTCTTAGAACTGTTCTGAACAGTTCAGCTTTCTATCATTTCAGAAGGTTTTTTTTTTAGCTGTTTTGAACAATTCAACACTGTCTGAATAGTTCAACACATTTTCAGATGTCTTTCTGAAAAATTAAGCAAGTATTAATTCTGTTCAGAATGATTTCAGTATTGTTTCTGAACATTTCAGGATCTTAAAAATCTGTTCAGAAAGTTTTCAGGGCTGTTCTGAAAAATTCAGCACTGTTCAAAGATATCAAAAAGTTTTCAGCATAGTTTCAGATGTTTGTCTGAGGAGTTCAGAAATAACTGAACAGTTCAGATTATTTTCAGCTTCAGTTCAGCAATGTCTGAATTTTTCAGCACAGTCTGAACTTTTCAGAAAATGTTACAGCACTTTTTCAGCAAATCTGAACATTCCAGTAATTTTTCAGTATTTGTTCAGAATTTGGAAAAAGTGCTTCAGCACTTTTTCAGATCCCAAAATTTGGTTCAGCATGCATTCAGCTAGGGTCCAGAACCTATTCAGCAAAACTCAGCAAAAATTCAGACATTTTATTTCATGAGGGGGTTCTATTGACAATAGTGGTATACGCTCCCATACCGACGTTTTCCACATGAAAAACAATCAGATCTGGTCAAAATTCCTATTCTGATTTTAATATAGTGATATGTTTACACAGTCTCGTGTACAGACTGCAAATTGTAAACAATCGACTTTATCCAAACTTTACACTCGACCCGTTTCGTAGCATTGCTCGAATGCAGTGAAAATCCGGTCACCTGAGCGTGAAAAAAGAAATAAACATCCGTTTAAATATATATCTTTTTAAAAACGTAGCACTCACGTAACATGTCCGATTTTGACAGCTAAATTCTGCCTTTCCTCGGACCCGATTTAATGTTTTAAAAATGGCGGCTAAACAAAGGTCATTTTCTATGTCGTCGTATTTCCAGACTCGTAAGCTGTAAAAATGACGAAAACGTACATATCAGAAACTTGGCAGAAGCGCTGTATTCTGATTCACATTAAATTAATCGTATACCGATATTCCAAAAACAAATAATGTCTTTATAAAACATAAGAATTTTCAACAGTAAACTGTTAAAAATCCTTGCCGACGAGAAACATGCGTTCTCTTGAACGCAAAAATTAAAACTAAAGCTAGTGTATGTTACACAGGTGAACTATGATGTAGGTGAGTACATCTCATGGATGTAATTTTTAATCACCTAGGTAATTGCGATGAGAACATGTTGTGAAAGCAAACATATTCTATATAATATAAATGTAATTTCATGGTAAGTATATTTAACCAAATTCATATAAAATTTATAAAGCTATCCTTAGGTATACTTAATCTACAATGGTAAGTATATATACATATACATGTACAATGTACTATGTCTTAATAAAAAGTACTTTAAACCACCAAAGACACATACTGTATTATTGCGATTTTGTCATTTAAATTTAGACTTAGATGCAATTTTTAATTTTTACGATTTGGAGAACAAATCCTGTATATTTTCCTATATAATATCTCAAAATGCAAGTTTAAATCAATTGCGTTTACAACTCTATCACATTTTTCACAATAATCAAAACCTTACATTAATTTCTGAATTTACAGTATTCTGAACCAAGCAAGTTGTCTCCCTTTATTTTAACAACTTTATCAAAGTGACAGTAGTATAAAAAGTCAATACATAATCCCTTCAGGTATCTTTCATTTCAAAATTTATAAGCCAATATATAAATATAGTTCATACATATATGTATACAAGTTTTAACATACATGTATAACAGATAAAATCTATGATTTACAATTTAATGAGTCAAACATGTACAGTTAAATCTAATTCGGCTTATTAACTGAGAATTTTATATGACAAATCTAATTATCTTCCATGTGAAAAGTACAAATTGATATAGATATAAAACTGTAGACAAATTTTGTTCTAAATCAAAATAGTGCATGTAAGTAATTAAAATAATGGTGAGTAAAATCAAATCTGAACTGAAAATAGTATTTTTTATTGCTGTCACTTTTTTAGGGGGGATGAAGTTCTCATTTGGTTAAATTCAGAATTTTCTTGGGCATTAGTCTTCTTAAATCAAAAGTTTATATACCCATTATAATTTTATGGTTCCATATGAATTTTCATATAAAGTTTAATTATGATTCATACACTCTATTATATATTATATGAAAGTATACATTTACAGTTAATAAATTAGAACTTTTAATTAATTGTAAAGGTGGATTTAGATAGTTTTTCAGGGGGCCAGGCTCCCCTCTTTTCTTGGAAAAAAATTGTGGTTGATTATATAGGGAATCACTGAAGCATGACTGGTGCAGGCTTCAACAGTCATTGGGCCCCCACAGTGCCACTTATGAAAATTTCTGAATCACCCAGTCAATTAACTCAATAACCATGATAACAGAACCTTTCAATTATTTTTTTAGAAATTCAATTGCAATAACTTTTTTTTACTTGTATAATAATAAGAGTGAATGACATGTAGAATATAACAACAACTGTTACTGATGAAATCTAATACCAAATGACAATGTTTAGCAGAAGGTAACACTGACATGACTGATGAACTTAAAACCAAATAATGATTGTTAGGTGAAATTATTACTGGCAAAGGTAGGTTTGTCCTAATACCAACAAGCATTCTACATCATGGAACAATTAAACTGATCTAAATGACCCTGGAATATACTTCCCAACTTTTAAATAATGCATCCAGCTATATATACAATGGAACAATGGTTGTTTTGTAAAATGAAGCTATTGTTTTTGTGATAATTGTCAAGGTTTTTTCAAACTTACAGTATGCCAAAAACCTTTAAGGTCCTTTATGCTGAATATATTCATATATATATAGGAAGATGTGGTGTGAGTGCCAATGAGACAACCCGCCATCCAAACAACAATTTGAAAAAGTAAACCATTATAGGTCAATGAACCCAAAATGACTAGTGTAAAACCATTCAAACCAGAAAACCAAGGGTCTAATCTCATTATCTGTATGAAAAAATGAGAACGAGAAACATGTATAAATTACATAAACAAACGACAACTACTGTACAACAAATTCCTGACTTAGGACAGGTGCAAACATTTGCAGCGGGATTAAACGTTTTTATGGTACCAGACCTTCTCTCTTTATCATGAAAAATAGCATAACATCACAACATAGAAAAACACATGATAAAATATCGTGTATTCCTTTGGACATGTAATTCTGAGAGATCTTCAAAATCAAATGACAGATTTGTGGCATTTGGGCAACAAACCATGTTCATAGCATCATATAATTCTCCATACATTTTTCATACGACAAATGCATGACAGACAGAGGGTAATTTTAACAGACTTTGTGTATACATAATTTCTACAGTTTCATGTGATTACAATAAAACCAACTGTACATACCTTCTGGACCTGTTAGGAGATTTCAGATTAGATCCTTCTTCAGTATCTACATCTTCCTGAAAATATACATCATGTTATAGTACATACATCAAATCTGATATAAATCTTGGGTTTGTTCTGGTTTTTTTCGGGGGGGAAAGGGGGGCTAAATACTTCTGAAAACAGAAATTACAATTAGAATCAAGATTCACACTGCAGCTTATAAACAATCAAATACAGACTCATGACCATTAACTACCCCATCAGAGACATCCTGAGAATACAAGCCTGACGAGTTGAGATACTTAAATGTTTTACAAAAACATAGTATTGTGTGAGTCTGCTGTTGTTATATTAACAGAGATACATTGTACATGTTTTGCCATCATGTAATTTTGATAGTAAAATATATGCAAAACATTCAGTCATTAAACCATGACTGAAGTTGCAGGCCCAAATCATATTATAAGTACAATAAGATATATGTATAAATTGTTGTGCTATTAAGTCATGTAAGTTTTACATTTGTGTAATCAAAGTTTTAGCTTCTTTATTAGTATATGAGTACAGTGGAGTCCCTGGTCTCCATGATATTGCGCATTTTTCAGATTTCGTCATATCAACACAGTAACACAAACAACATCCGTCTTGTTATTTTTTTTTGTCTTCCGAAAGATAAAAAAAGAATAAAATTGATAAGTTCAAGAGTTAATTAATAACTGCAATCCTGTGATTTACCATATTTGACCAATTTAATACCATAAAACATTACATCATCAGATAAAATTTGTTTTATTTAAGTCAAATTTTTTTCAGACAGAAATATAACTAGATATCATTGAGATGGAAGCCATCTCTGTGGGCCCCGCTGTCAATAACGTTGGGTAAATAAATATAGTGTGAATCAAAATTGTAAGCGATGGACAGACCAACAGACAGACCTAGGAAATTGTACATATATCATGACACACCCTCTGTTGTTGGTTAAAATGGATGTCAAGTATAATATTTGAAATCAAAACGGTTCCCAAGATATAGATTGGACACAATCTTCAACTCAGGACACAGGGTTGTCAACTAAACCAAAGTTTTTTTACCTTGACCTTTGACCTAGGAAGTTGTACATACATCATGACACGCCCTCTGATGGTGGTTAAAATGGATGTCAAGTATAAACTTTGAAATCATAAAGGTTATCCAGATATGGAGAGGACACGATCATTACCACAGGACACAGGGTTGTCAACTGAAACCAAAGTTTTTGACCTTGACCTTTGACCTAGGCAGTTGTACAT
Organism: Mytilus trossulus; assembly: GCF_036588685.1. Lineage (NCBI taxonomy): Eukaryota > Metazoa > Mollusca > Bivalvia > Mytilida > Mytilidae > Mytilus > Mytilus trossulus. The sequence continues at coordinate 15,266,834 of NC_086380.1, forward strand.
ACATCATGACACACCCTCTGGTGTTGGTTAATAAACATGTTAAGTATTAAGTATAAAATCAGAACGGTTATCTAGATATGTAGCGGACACGATCTTCCTCACATTACACGGGGTTGTCAACTGAAACCAAAGTTTTTGACCTTGACCTAGGAAGTTGTACATACTTCATGACACACCCTCTGGTGTTGTTTAAAATGGATGTCAAGTATAAACTTTGAAATCATAAGGGTTCTCAAGATATAGAGCGGACACGATCATCACCACAGGACACAGGGTTGTCAACTGAAACCAAAGTTTTTTTACCTTGACCTTTGACCTAGAAAGTTGTACATACATCATGACACACCCTCTGGTGGTGGTTAATAAACATGTAAAGTATAAAGTATGAAATCATAATGGTTTTCTAGATATGGAGCGGACACAAAGTTAAAGTGTTACGGACGGACGGATGGACGGACAGACAGACGGACGGACGGACAGACTGATCACTATAGGGCGACCAGACTTTTAGTCGGGGCCCTAATTATCCTTTGCATCCTTGGAAGTGAACATATGTTTGGTTCAAACTCAGCTATTTTTCGTGTAAAAATCTTTCTTTTATTCAAAATAAGCTATTTTTGGAAGGCATGAACGAAATCACCAGACATTGGAGGAACTCTCTTGACAGGGGATTCCCTAATTTTGGACACACATCACACAAACTTTAGAGGATGCAACCATACAAACAGAAGGTTTTAGGAAATAAAAGTATGTTATGAATGGGTTAACACAATATTATCCAATTATTGATTTTATCAGTTGAATGAAGTGAAGTCACAAGTCTTAGGTGCACATATGCACTGGACTGCACCGTACTTATCTCCCATTAAAATAATGTTTAGAAGCCACCCAACAAGATGGCAACAGTTACAGAAAAAACCTTTAGGTTGGTATAACTAAACAATAGTGGACCTTTTTTTCTAATAGAAGCAATGAACAGTCAAAATTATCATTCTTTAAAAGTAGTTTCACTTTTGGCTGCTATGAAATATATGCTTTCAACATGTGTAATATCTTTTAATTTTAAAACAGTCATGAGTTGGATATATATAAATGTCAACATGTAGGTCTGAGTAAAAAAAAAAGGTTTGGGCCGAAATTAATGAGGGGGGATAGGACCTTTATCGGGACTCCAGGATCTGGTGTTTCTGGATTGACCCTTTCGGGATCCGGGAATTATTTTTTTCGATTCTCAGGACCTCAGGATTTGGCGTTTTTCGGCCCAGGATTACAGGATTTTGTATTTTTAAGCCTGGGATTTCGGGATCAGGTCCCCTCCCTCATTAATGTATTGTTTGTTTCCCCAATACCAACAGTTGCCACCTAAAAGTATATATTTTAAAGTACAAGTGAGTTGTTTACCAGAGTGAAATATATACACGCGAGATTTCAATAATTACAAGGGAGACAATCCAGTGTCAACAGCGACACCTACAGAATACAGAATACCAATTGCAACCCTGTCAAGCCAGGAGTGAATATCACAGTTTCCCATAAAATTATTATGTCATAAAACAAAATATCTTACATCAACAATGGAAAAGTATATGTTGTTGAAGACAAAAGTTCATGCGGCCTGGTCAAGGGGGGATAGCGATAAGGCAGTAAGGTGTGTTGTAATTTAAGGCGAAAATAATTTCTGAAAACTGGCTATTATCAGATTATCCTAACAAAGAAAAGCAATTGTCTTTGAATATCATATAAGTGTAGGATTAATATGAAAACTGGCATGGTTAAATCAATGAAACGTCTCAATCTGTTGACGTGAAGATGCTCTTTGATGTATAAAAATATGACAGTTACTGAGTTAGGCTAAAAATCAGCTGACAACAACTAAAACTTACTGATTCTGTATTGCTTGGACTTGGAGATCTTTGGACGGTTACCAAGGCCATATCTCATCCGACTGAATATTCAAATACAAAATAAGAAATTGCTACATGTCAAATGAAAGACAATAACAAAACAACAAAAACAAATCTCATTCTCTTCCTTCTTTTGGGTTCGATTTCCGTCACATGCGTATTTTGCCGGAAGTTTCAAATATGGAAAATAAAACGTCTGTTTGATTCAGTCGCACACTTCCTCTTAGCAACGTTGATGGTGGTTTGGAAACATTTTTATTTAATGTTCTTATTCTGATTTTTTAAACAAGTTTTAGTCTTGGTATGATATTTCTTTTATGTAACATACAATATACCCTTTTAAGAATGCATGAACACATTACTCTACATTATTTTGGAGGAAAATATATTTGGGGGCAATGTTTTTGTTGTAGTTTGCAGCACCTGCTGTCATGAAGATACTGATTTCTGGACATATATGCCCGTGCTTAAACATATTTTTTGCTCTGACCCTTATATTCAATTTATATAAACCTATAGAAAAAGATCAATTTGGCAACTGCCCAAATCAGCATCTACTGTAGTCAAAAAATCGCATTCACACTGTATCACTATTTATCTTTATTGCACCACAGGCACAGGTAAATGATCACATTGTGATTGGTTTAACGCCGTCACGTGAGAACCCCCTATGAGACCGTAGGGGGGTAGTTGGTTTCATAGGGGGTTCGTGACGCGGTAATTGTGACATCCTATATTAATGTTGTTATGTTTCGTTGTTTATTTTACAACAAAACGCAGCAGAAAAAGTCTAGCCTGCGATAAATTCGTTATACGGTTAACTACTGAATCCCTACGGATCCGTAGAGGGTGAATAAAATCCATAGGGGACTAGGCCCCTGGCCTCACCTCCTATGGATTTTACTAACCCTCTATGGATCCATAGGGGGTCAGTAGCGAACCATATAACTTATAGCATACACCTTCTCACTATAAGCCTCCTCGGCCGGCCGACCTGGCCACTTGACCTTTTGACGCATACAACAATCACTTTTCCATTGTGGCGTCAGATATTTTGTTTCATGACGTCAAAATTTTACGAGAACCTGTGTGATATCCAGTAAGGGAGCTACCATTTGATTTTTATGGGGGAGGGGGGGGGGGGGGGGGTGGGGCTAGGATGAAACTTGAAAAAATAGGCAGGACAGGAGTTTTGAGTAAAATAAAAAGTCAGGATGAGACACTTGCAAAAAAAAAAGTCAGGACGACAATTAAGGTAAAAAAAGGCAGGACCAAACAGAGTGAAAAATAAAAAGGCAGGACAGAGATTACAGCTAAAAAAAAATGCAGGGCAAAATTTTTCATCCTAACCCCTCCCTTATAAATCAAATGGTAGCTCCCTGATGGCGGACAAATAGTGATAAGGTGTATTTCTGATCACAGTTCTAACTTGGAAAATTTTGACATCTATTTGAACACTGCATATGCCACAATGATGTAAGCCATGATATATAGTTGTTTATGTAAATGCTCTTTTGTTCCCATGTTGGAAAGTTACTTTGTTCTTCCTCTGGTTTAAAAGTTCCACCAGAACTAAGTGACTACATTTTTTGTGTTTGTAAATAACGGACCATATCAAAGAAAGTTCCTTTTTGCCAAATTAGTCAAAACTTACAAACAACCCAAAAGTTCCAACCAGCTAGCAGTCAGACATGCTCCATTAAACATCCTGCAATCAATATAGAGACTATGAAATTGTTCAATCTTACCAAAAGGATTGACCAAGAGTACTATCATTATCCGAAAATGAACTTTACAGATGTGATTTTTAAACATCGTGTTATTTATTTTTTATTTATATATTTTTATATCACTTTTATTTTTAAGGCTGAGCAATCATGGCTGATGTTCTAACTTCCAAGCCAGGCTCTGGACGTGAAGGAAGTCCAACCAAGAGAGTAACCATGACAACACCACAGAGTCCTGGTAGACTGTCCATAACTCCTGGAAGTGGGAAACAGACACCAACAGGCTCTGATTATATGAAACCAGTTGTTAGGAGTGCAGTAAGGAGATGGAAGAGGCTGCATGAGCAAAATATGATGGAAAAATTAGTAGGAATGAGAAATGAAAAGAAAAACAACACAAGAAGTTCAAGAGATGATGCTAGAAAAATGGCAAGGAAAATTCCAACAGAAATCTTAGCTAAACAGTGGTTAAATGACAATGAAGCTACATTAGAGGTCAGATCATACCTTGTTGACAAAGTTCTCCCAACCTTGATTTTAGGTGTAGAAAAACTTTTGACTGAAGCAGACAAGAAAGGATTGACAGAAGAAAATGAAGAAGATCCTGATTTTAATCCAATTAATTTTCTGGCACAGTATTTACTAAGAAACAATCCAAAGTACAGTAACTTTTCAGAGGCATCTCCATATGTAAGAGGACTAAGAGAAGTGGCTGATGGGCTTAGAAAACAACTGTTCAACATTGAAGACAATAGGTAAATTATATATACATTGTATACATGTTTAAAACGTCCCACAAGGGTGCTGAATATACAATGAATAAAATTTATAAACGCCCAAAAAGTGTACACAATAACACCAAAAACGAAAAAAAGAAACTATAAAAATGTAATTATTTATAAATATTTCCGATGAACGATATTCATCATCCGTAATATGATTGTGATGTTCTATATATATTGATTGATTGTTGGTATTTAAGGTGGTACCCAACACCTTCACAAAAATTAATTTGCCTCGTTTAATTTTCCAAAAAATTTGACACAGTATTTACTTTGACACTTTGACAAAAAAATAAAAATTTCAAAATATTTGAACCAACCAATTTATTAGAAAAATTACACGTGGTTATATAGCAGTTTGACAAACACTAATTTTGATCATTGACATGATTGAGAAGCTTAATATTCCCTTAACAACACAATGTAATTAAAACTTTTAGCTGATTTTACAGAGTTATCTCCCTGTAGTGTTAGGTACCACTTTAATGTCCTGGCATTATATCATGGATAACAGTTTTTATTGGTTGAGGTCTGGAGGAAGTCTGTCAGTATCTGGTTGGAAACCATAACTTTTAACAGGATAACTGACAATTCTAGTCAATTAATAATACTGTCATACATGTACCTACCTTGAGGATAGATAAGAACACACAGTATTGACAGCTAGCTGGTGTTCACTAGTTCATTTTAAACATATTTTATTTGTCAAAAAATATTGACAGACATGTACACAAGCTTTGTCAACTTGAAACATATTCTCCTTTACAAATGAATAATACATGTAAATGAACTAAATAAAATAAATGTAAATAACATCATATACAATATTGATATGGAGCTATGGAATAAATAAGAATTGAAACAACTAGTACTCAGTTCAGCAATTTATAGATGTATGGTTAATTTAGTGATCACTGAAGATGTAAGCATGTATAAATGTTTTTCTTTGTGATTTTGAAGTCTAGCAAAGAATCTCTAGGTTACACCATTTTTATGAGGACATAGATTATTTTACACATTAATATTTAGTGCATAGAATGTTCGTTTAATTTCTTTTTTATTTTGTATAACCTATAGATTAGCCAGAATTAAAACCGAGGCAAAGAGAAGAAGAGAAGAGAGGGAAAAATTGGAACAAATCAAACAAAAAGAGAGAGAAAGAAGAGAAAATTGTTTTATGGATCAGTTTAGAGAATGGAATTCTCATCCTGAAGGAAAAGTGGAGCTTTCATTGGTATTGTATATTGTAAAATTTATAAAAATGGAAAGCAATAGGAGGTTGAATTGTTAATTACATCTAGATGTCCATTGGCAAATATTAAATGCCTTTTCAGTATACAATGTAATAAAAAGTTGAAATGATATGAATACACCTGCCTTAGAAATACAAACACACCAAGTTTTGTTTTTAATTAAGATGCTCACACAGCATACAATGATATGATTTGTGTGTACACAACACACATGTTTTGATTATCTAGTAAATAAAAAAATTATGATAAATGGAAGGAGCAAAATGATTTTTATGCGATATGTTTTAAATGTTTTAACCTGTTTTATTACATGTAGTACATTACTTTTATTGTACATGGTAACACAATAGATATGTCTACTTTTATTCTGCTGTTAAAGTGCATTCTTTTTGTAATTCATATGCTGCAGGTAACATGGTATTTTTGTTTATTTTTAACAGGTACAAAATGCTTTAAGATCGTTTTCTGAAATAGCCGAAGCAACCTTCCCTGAAGAACTGAGAGATGCTGCTAAACTAAGTCGTAGTCTGGAGGCAACTGATGAAAGTGGGAAATGTCTTACTGTTAAAGATTTTGCCAAAGTATTTAACTTATTTTGTTGCTGACAAACTGAAATTTGTGCAAATTTGAAATATTTTACTATATATATATTCTTTAAAACTAGTAGCATGAATAGTTTACAAGCAGATCTAAATAGGATTTTTGAGTTCTGATCTCCTGGAAATGTTTTTATTTAAGCTTGAATCAAATATAACCATTTGTTGTGTCAGTTCTCATTCTGAAAATACTATACATATGGATGCTAATCCAACCCTGGGGGACATTTTAAACTATTGTATACAGTTTTTATTTGTATTTCAAAAGAAAGAAAACATGTAAACATAATATCTTGTACACATAGATATAGGAAGATGTGGTGTGAGTGCCAATGAGACAACTCTCCATCCAAATAAAAATTTAAAAAGTAAACTATTATAGGTTAAAGTACGGCCTTTAACACAGAGCCTTGGCTCACACCGAACATACAGAGATTATTATTACATGTATCTATGCCTCATGTTTTTTTGCATGTGTTCATTGTCCTTGACTTCATTTTCATATGGTAAAATGATTGCATGAAATTATCACACAACTTTGTCAGTCATTGTTAGTAATAAGACACTTATTTTGGATGCAGAAGTATTGCAAGTACATGAATTCATACATGTATATCAGACAAGGTTTGCTTGACTTTGAATTTATTTCTAGAATTATGATGAGAACTTCATTAACTTTCCATGAAAATATTGTTTTTATAAGTTATTCTCAGCTATATTTTGTGTATTGAATGGTTGTTAGGTGAGCATGTCCATCTGGTAGCAAGGTTTTATCTGATCTTTGATAAAGATAAGTTTATGTGATACCTGCAAACGTATTCCTCTGTGTATACAACGCACAGCACCACCTTTCATCCTCCAAAATATTGTGAAAAAAAGTTGAAAAAAATACTTGAAAAAAATTAAAAAGTCTAGTACACTGTAAAAATCTTTTAAATAGGGACCTATTTTTCTATGTACCGGTATACAATTTTAGGTAAAATAGAAAAACTGTCTATAGTTGTGTTATAATCCGCACACCTTGTACCAAAAACATATTTTGGGTAAAAAAGTGCTGACTTTACAGGACAAATATGTCTTGCATATATAGTAAAACCTTGACATTAACTACTTTCGATAAAAAAATTAAGCACAATGAGTAAAATATTTAGGTGTGCACTCTTGTATGGTTATTTTTTAGCCTGAAAGTGAAGGAAAAAGTGTAATTTTTGTTGGATGTTTTGTAAATGTTTTTTCAATACAATCTTAAAATTAGAAATATGAGAAACTTAATTTGCTGTACGATACCATGATTTTGTTTTTTGTGTTTAAGTATTTCACACACATATTTGAATCTTAAATGATTTAATTATTTTTAATTTTCTGTTTTCAGTATCTCAGTGGTTATGTTGAAGATTTAACCAGGGACTTATTTGATGAATTTATGAAACATTTAGCCAAGTGTGCTATATCCTATAGAGCAGCTACACAAGAAGAAAACAGAAGAATAGCTCTGTCAAATCTATTCATTTCATGTGATCACAGTGGTGTAAGTCTAATTTTGTAACAACCTCAGAACCTCTAGATCTATCATGAAAAGATTTTTAATTAAAATGAGGAGATTTGTTAAGATTTTCCAATGAAACAACTATTTAGCAAAGTCCAAATAACTACATTTGAACTAAAAATAACTAAATTGTAACATGTATACAATTGCAGTTATGCACCTTCTAATTTTTTTATTCTATAACAATTTTGAGGTTTCTTTCCCCATGTGTAAATCATAAAATATTTAGGACATGTAAGTATCAGTTTGTAAGCTTTGCTCTCAGTTCTTTTAATATTTTGAAGAGTTTCTGTCCTTGATAACTTTTAGTTTTTACCAGATCTATTTGTAATAGGACTTCGGTACTTGTGAATGTAGTGAATATAAAAAAAAAAGAAGATGTGGTATGATTGCCAATGAGACAACTGTCCACAAGAGACCAATATGACACAGACATTAACAACTATAGGTCATCGTACGGCCTTCAACAATTAGCAAAACCAATACTGCATAGTCAGCTATAGAAGACTGTTTTGTCAAGAGATAGTATTTATCATACATTGGATGTACATCTTCTTACTTTCACTTTCTTTTTTAAGATTCACATATATTAATATAATATTTTACAGATTGGATTGTTGGACAGACACAGGATTTTGAGTTTGTTTGAGAATTTCTGGGATACAGTCAAAGATAATATAAAGATGCACATGAGAAACCCTAGAAGATGTAAGAAAATGCTTACTTGTGAAGATTATAAAACCAAAATTTTAATTCTTGAAAATAATTTTGTGTCATGATTCACCATGATTATTACAGACTTTTCTCTAGGTACTGTAAATTCAAAAAAATATTGTGTGCATTTATTAATGCGATTATGTCATTTTAGACTTAAATGCGATTTTAATTTTTACGATTTTGAGAAAAATCCTGTTTAATTCATATAAAATATTTCAAAATGAGAGTTTGAATTATTGCCTTTACAACTTCAGTCGCATTTTTGCAATAATAAAGACCTCACATTATTTTCTGAATTTACTGTATTTGAAAGGTAATCTTTAACCTATTTCTCTAACCAGGCTATGTGATTTCCATCGAATATATCTTTCTAAAAAAGCTGAACTAAAAGCAATGGAAATTCAAAATAAAATATAGTAATTCTTGTGATTTTAAAAGATGTAAAGAGGTAAGGTAGTGAAAATCACAAAATTTGACCCAGATAACAACGCTTGTTATCTTCCAAAAAAAGGCTCAAAATTTCGAATTTTGGTAAATTTTTCAAATGGTATGTTTGGAAATGTTATAGCTAATTTATATTTTCAAAAGCTGAAATGTGCATTAGAAAGGAATAGAGTTAGAGGCATACAATACTGTGCTAACTGCAAACGTATACAAATTTAATTTGATAATTTTACAGGGCCTGTGGTTGAGGTAGATGAAGTTGAGGACACTTACAACGATGATGAGGACATTAAACCTATAGAGGAGACTGAACAGAAATCTGAGGTGCCTGCCCCCTCTAAAGAGACAACAACAGTATCAGAGGCACCAGAAGGTATGTCATATTGGATGATTGTTTTATTGGTGGTTATCGCCACATTCAATACTTTTCGTGGCAGTCAGTTTTTTTTTTGTGAAGGAAGCTGGAGTGCCCAGAGAAAACCACCAACCTTCTGTAGGAATTATATTGGATGTGGAGACATAATAACTTATATACTTGACAAGTGATCATTCAAAATTCTCTTGGTAAAAATCATTGTAACAGAAATTTTCTTCATGATATTTTCACTACACGGTTTGCTATAGTAATTGTCTTTTTAAAAGTAAAGATTCTGTGAAAAGTTTGGTGCTCAGTGACCCTTTATCTAAGCTGCCAAAAAGTACAAAAGTCTTTAGTAGAACTCCAAAAACAATGACTGAGGCATAATAGAAACTACCATAATTAGTTTTTTAAGATCCGACAACTGTTGTGCAATTTACCAAGAAAGGAATCTACAAATTAAAGTTCCATTTACAGTTTAGCATTTTACTTTTACCAGCTCCAAGGAAAACATATGCCTAGACTTTATGCTTTTTATTATTTCCCTGTACGCCAGAATTCACACACATTTAAATGTATGTTTATAAGCACTGCTATATGAAGATTCCACACATTCAATACGTTAAAAAATTTCATTTAAAAAAAATGATTTAATTATCAAGTTATTTCTTTTTGTAATTTTGTTGGCATGACGTTTATATTTTCTTTATTTTTGTTCACTTATTTTTGGATGTTGTTTATTTTGTTTTTGTTATTTATTATCTTCATCAGTTAAAACTGAACAAAAACCACAAACTCCACCTCCTCAACAGCAAGAAGAACAAACTCCTCCCAAACAGGAGGAAGAAAAACCATCAACACCTCCACCTCAAGAAAAAGAGAAGACTGAAGAAACACTTAAACCTGAAGAAAGTAAGAGGGATGAAACTAAACCAACGAAAGAAGAAGTAAAACAAGAAGAAACTAAACCATCTGATGCCTCTACAGAGGAAACAAAACCCACAGAGGAGGCTCAACCTACTGTTACTGAATCGTCAAAGCCTACTGAAGAGGTTAAAGTTGAAGCATCTAAACCTACAGAAGAGGTTAAAGTTGAAGCATCAAAACCTACAGAAGAGGTTAAAACAGAAGAACAAGCACCTGCTGATCCTAAGACTGAGACTGAGAAGTCTGAAGTCAAACCAACACAGGAACAGGAAGTTGTTAAAGAAGAACCTAAAACTGAAGAGACCAAAGCAAAAGAGCCTGAAAAGTCTGAAACTGAGGGAGAGAAAACTGAAGGACAAAATACAAAAACAGAGCAGACAACAGAAGAGGTTAAATCTGAGGACAAAAAAGTGGAGGAAACTAATGAAAAAGTTCCAGAGGAAAAGAAGGAGGAAGAACCGAAAACAGACAACGGTACTGATGTTAAAGAGGTGTCTAATGTAGAACAAACTGAGGAGGTTAAACCTTCATCTGAAGGTAATGAGTAGATTGTAAAGCCCCATAGAAATTACTCTTTTCAAATGATTGCTTGGATTTGTGCTTAAAGAAAATGCACATGTTAATCAAAGGAATAAACTTGTTCAAATTGAAGAAACAATTGTCCAAGTAAAAGACTTGAACTGCAGGATTAATTTTCCTGAAAACGCTTTGCATGAATTCATTTTACTATTTGTTTTCTGTTTTGATTTAATTAATTTTTGCATGAAGTTTTGTTGTTTTTTAAGTTGAAAATATCCCAATTATAAGTTATCAATGTATAATATATTATATATATAAGTGGAGTGCTATTTTATCAAGTTGCAATATTGCTGCAATACATTTCAAATGTATATGTTCCACCTAATATATAAATATCAATACACATTATTAATTTGATGTGTTGATTATTATTTGTATAGATATCAGTGTTAATAGAGAACAGTCTAAGGAATCCATCCACTCAGAAACAACAAATCAATTAGGAAGTGTTAAGTTTGCTGAAGGAACCACCTTTGATAGGGAGAGAACTGGTAGGTATAATATAGTCCTGAATTAAAGACATCTATAGGCATGGGAGATAACTAGTAGATGCCATAGCAATGGGAGATAACTAGTAGATGTTATACTTTACAGTAGAACCACCTTTGATAGTGTAGAACTGGTAGCTATTTTACTCTACAGTATTGAATTAAAATCCAATTAGTATAATAAAATTACCGGTACCAATTTTCTTGCACCAGATGCGCATTTCGACAATACATGTCTCTTCAGTGATGCTTGTGGCCAAAATATTTGAAATCCAAAGCTTATATAAAAGATGAAGAGCTATAATCCAAAAGGTCCAAAAAGTATAGCCAAATCCGTGAAAGGAATCAGAGCTTTGCATGAGGGAGATACATTCCTTAATTTATAATAATTTCTATCATTTTATAACAGAAAATTTAAAAACACAAAAAAAATATCCGTATTTTTATGCCAGTTATGCCAGTACCAAAGTACTGGCTACTGGGCTGGTGATATCCTCGGAGACTAATAGTTCACCAGCAGAGGCATTGACCCAGTGATAGTAATAAAATTAACAGTACTAATTTTCTTGCACCAGATGCGCATTTCGACAATACATGTCTCTATAGTCAACATAAATTATTTTCTATAGCAAAGGGAAACAACTAGTAGGTATAATACATTATCTTCCTTTATCTCACTGCTCTGGTGTCATAGCTTTGAAACATGTTCAGAACTTACCAGTTTAGAGAAGAACTTATCGCACTTCCTCTTTTTAAGTGTAAAACTGCCTAGGGGAAGGGTGAAAAAGACCAGAAATAGAAAAAAAGCCAGTTGTCAACACAAAAATATTTTTTGAGGGTTTTCAGGAATTATTAAGGGTGGAATTTCTTGTGTGTATTTATAAGTAACACTTGTTTAGACTACTAAATGACTTATCGTTTTGATGGTACTTAACCATCTTGGAATAGAAGTTAAGATAGTATTTGAAACTAAAGTATAAATATTCACCTCAGTTAACACCGGTGTTTTTATATAGTTACTTGATACATTATTTATTTTTATTTTTGTGTATTAATTTTCCAGTAATGACTGCACGTAGTCAACAATCAGGAACCTCAGCCTTTGATGAGAATGTCCTGAATGTCTCACAGTTTGTACAGCTAACAGAAACATTCCTCAATAAAGATGAAAAACCAAAACAAGAGGCCTTTGTTATGTTGGCTAAGTTTATCAAAGAAGGATATGAAGAGACGGAAGAAGAAAAGATGGACCGACTTATTAAGGTACAATACTAATTCAGTCTGTTGTGCAATTAAAGAATTTTTTTTAGTACCAAATAAAAAAGAATATGTAGTGTGATTGCCGATGAAACCAAGTCAGCTTTTGTTGTTACTCTGTATTCTTAATAAAAGTTTTCATAATTTTGTTTCATCTAAATCCAAACAGTAAATTTTTCAATCCAGACCAAAGTTTGCAAGACAAACTTATTAGCTATTTTAGAAGACCCTTTTTACATTTTGATTAAACTAAAACGAAAAATTATTGCAGTGGGCATTTTTTTATTTGGATCTATTAGTATTCAGCATTATCTATTGCCTGGTCAATCTATCAAAACATCTTTGATATGATAATTTGGAGTATCCTTAATATGATGATTGTGATACACTCCACAATGACTGTGTACATGAAACCTATCCATTTAAGGCAGCAGTACTGCAAGTAGTAACTAGTATATTTGTTTAGGGGCCAGCTGAAGGACTCCTCCAGGTGCAGAAATTTCTCGCTACATTGAAGACCTGTTGGTGACCTCCTGCTGTTGTATTTTCTGTGGTCAAGTTGTTGTCTCTTTGACACATTCCCCATTTCCATTCTCAATTTTATTATGTAAAATATGAATTTTTCTTTCTATTTGAAGTTACTGTGAATTCTTTAATTTTCCTTGGATACAATTTCATGGATTTCGTGAGTTTAGGTTAAATATTCGATGAATTTCAAATTTGCGATTAGCTTATATGCAGACTTTGAAATTAAAAATCCACAATGTATGTTTGCCTAAACCCACTAAAATTGGTTTTCACAAAAATAAATGAATCCACAGTAATATGTCTGGATATTTTATTTTCAGGCTCGTAAAGAGGCATTGTCATCACAGAGAAAACATATGATGGATCAGCTGTTTGAGAAATGGGATAATGATGGATCAGGATTCCTGGATCTAGAGGATGTGGAAGGCATTATGGTCAGATATAAAGATGGACAAGAGAATGAGGCCATCAATAAGGGTTAGTACATCTATCAAAATTGGATATAAATCCTCCCTGTGGGAAATTATTTCATGTGCATCTGTAATCTGAATATAAGTATAGGTTGCCTATATGATTGCTCACAATCATCACATTTGAACTCTAGTGGATAGTTGTCTCACTGGCAATTGTACCACATCTCATTATTTTTATATAAGTAAGAAAATGCACTTCAAAGAAAATACATATTCAATGCAACAAAGAATGAGTGGATGTATTTTAATATGTAACAGAAAAACAGACGCAAACACAAATACATCTGTACAAAAACTGAAAACATATAATAGATATTTTTATTTACTTGGTCAAAAAATGAATTATTAATCCGTTTTTACATTGTCCTCAAGTAACACAATTTGTTTATTTTAGCAATAGTACCAGAAATAAAAGAAAATAAGCAAACAAATTTATGTAAGAATGGTGTAAAAAATGTTGTTATTTAGAAAGTAGAAAGGAATAGGTTTATAGTTATACCTAGATGTTGTGTTATTGTTAAGGATCAATAGATTTTAGTCTTTTCACATGGTCTGCAGCTTAGTATTGATGGGTTGTAAAAGTGTGGGTTCATGTTTTTATGTGTAAGACACATTTTTCCTGTTTACCAATACTTTGAATCACCAGTGGGGGGGATGTTTTGCATTACAACTTGAAAAGTCTTAGTTTACCTACATAGTCTTAATGATACCTTTCTAGGACTTGTTTTAGTTAGAAGAAAAAAGGCTTTTAGGTTATTTGCCTTGGGATTGTCTGATGATAAAAATAAAAACACACATATTTTAAATGAAAAACCATGTCTGTATTTGAATGTTATCTTCTTTCTTCTTTCCTCCTGTTTGTTAAATATTTGGAAAAAAAACCAACACCTGAATAAATGAGGCCTTCTTTTACTTTAAGGGGCCCCAATACTTTAGAGGAAGATTCATTCATGGTAATGTTTAGGTTAGGGGATGTTTTAGGTTAGGGTCAAGGTTTGATGGTTAGGGCTAGTGTTATGGTTAGGTATGGGTTAGAGGAAGATTTGAGGTATGGGATAGTTTAGTAATACTCTATAATGGTTGGGACTCCTAAAGTAAAAGAAGGCCATAAATGGTATGTCGTTATAAAGTAGATGTTTAAAAACATTATAACATTTGTATAGAAATAGTCTTTTGTCAATGGTATGTATGTAAGTGGTGGTGGAGTAGGCAGTAAATTGTGTAACATTGATCAAAATAAGAATTAATTATTAAATACAATTTGCCCCCTTACAGTGTATCTATGTAAATGTCATGTAATAGAAGTTATACCAAATCTTTAAGGAGGCGCAAGGGTACACAAAAATCAGCAAATATTTTAACATTTTTTTTTCTTTAAAAAAATATTTATTACAATATTAGTTGTTCGTTATAATATAGTACAAAAATCAACCAAAAAAAATAATTTGTTATGACCCCAGAAGACTTTTACAATGTTCATATCATTGAAAAAGCCCCATATTATCTCCCTTTTTTTTTTAAATTGTAAAATTTAAGCAATTTCTGTAAAAAAGTTCTTTTTTTTTTTAGATATTAACTTTTTTCTCCTATTAGTTCTCCATAAAAAAGTACATAAACAAAAATGCATGCTTCTTTCGCAGGCAGATTGTGAGCTTAAATGAACAGTGACTAGTATAAATATTATTCACAAAAAGCTCTCTTTTGACGTTACAGCTAAAACTAGGTTGAAGAAGACTACTAAATATGCACAGGACAACAGACTCAGTAAGAGAGAATTTAGAACATTTGTCCAGGCTGTTACAGATGAAATCTCTGGTGCTGATTCATTTGATTATTATATAGATTTCCTAACCAATAGTGTGGAGGTAAGAGTTATGTGCCCTTATAAAAGATTTTAAAAGGCAGGCTATTTTAAAGAAAAAATCTTGTGTTGATTCGTTTGATAACTATATAGATATCTAAACCAATAGAAGTAAGAGTTTTTTGACATAAGAGTTATTCACCTTCATCAAAATGAATGGAAGACTAATAAAATTTTAAAATTTGTTTATAAGTTCAATACACATATTATGTTAGAATAGCTTCTGACAAGAAGGAATCTGAAAATAATTAGCCTTAAATCTTATAAAGCCATATTTTTTTCCAACACATGTTCAACATTTAAATGAATAAAAAAAACCATGACAAAATTTTTAGAAATCGAGCAAGTATGACTTTTGACTGTCAGAAAAATATTTGAACCCTTGTTGCACAAATAAATTTTGATACAATGTGAGAATGAACACAAATCAGACCCTTGGGAAAAACAAGTTATTTTTTAACTTTAATTTATTAATACAGAGAACCTATGCTGAGAGAATTAGAGGAGAGGCAAGGAAGAAATGGTTACAACAAGTTGTTAGTGCTGCAGAGACAAGTGGGGCCAGTATGGAACCAGTTTATAAGAGTGTCTTCCAGGCTTTGTATAAGGTATAAGAATGAAGTCAATGCTGCCACATTTTCTATTGTTGTGGTTAAAATAAATTACCTTAAAATCATATTATTTCTGAAATAAAAATGTCTGTAAAGTTTTAACTGAAATATTTCATTTGATATGGATATTCAGTAAGATATATGGTTTACATAAACACAGGAAATTGACCCTTTTATAACATTATCATTGTTGCATTCGTATAACATGGTTCACTGAACATGGCCATGGGATAGTACTAGTGGGACCTGGTGTCCTACAGACACACTTTCTTGCTACCAACTTAGAATATTAATTCCAAGTCCATGTCTCTTCTAACTGTAAATTTGTAATTTTGTAATTTCCTTATTGTATGATAAAACTATTTCTAATTTAAAGGACTCTGAAGCCCATGGAAATGGTAAGAAGATAAGCTCTAATATTGCTATGTTAGAGCGTAATCGTTTTGATCAGGAACGAGGTGAAGTTTGTCTCCGATATGTTGCTGCTACCATTGATGATGCTGACTTCCTGCTTGGTAAAATACTCTACAAAGACATGAAAGGAATTAGGTAAAAATAATTACCTTGGACTTTTGTTGAAAAAGCGAGACATACTGATCCTACATTCCGTTAGCAGCAGTGGCGTCGTCCACAAATATTCACTCTATGGTTTAAGTTTTTTCGAATTTTAATAACTTTCTTAAACTATTCTGTATTTAAACTAAACTTGAACAGCAAAAGAAGGCGAGACACTGGGTTCGACGGAATCCTTGCAAGGTTTTCTAGTTACAATAGATTAAATTTGAATTTGAGTAAAATGAGAATTATTATAGACTTGTATCTTTATAGTCTTAAAACTCTTAAAAATCAAATTAAACTTTTCCTACTTTTGGTTGAATTTATCCATACTTTGTCACATCAAAACCTTTTAAAACCATTTTTTTATATTCATTACTTTGAGAAATTACAGGAGGGAGGGGAGGGGGGCAATATTATTGTATGTCCCATCCTACTAAATTTAGCAGAATTTGATCACCTACTATTTGTTGGTTTGTTTTCCTCAGTGGCATAAACTTAAGTTTTATGCTTGTTGTTTTTCTTCTATTATTTAAAGGATTGTTTGGTGGCAGTCAGATTTATGTATGTAAAATCATCATAATTCATACGTATTAATATATGATGCTTAAATAAAAAAAAACTCAGATTTTATTCCATTTTAAATATTGAGACAAATTATTAAAAAGGGAGATAATTTACTTACAGTTTTGCATCTGTTGAACGAGGCCAACCAATACATGTACCCAGAGTGGCAAACCATGGTAATGTACAGTTCTGGAATCCATACAGACTACCAGAGGTAAAGTTATCTTCTTATAATAAAAAATTGTTACAATTAAAAAAAATGAAAATGTTAAAAAGCAGGTACTTTTATAATGGTTTATTGATGTATGTTTAGTGATGGACAATAAATAAGTCATGATAAATAAGCAGCTCTGAAAAAACTATTTTAGTTTAAATGACAATAACACTAAAAATTTTACTGCACCATTTGAGCATTTGACAGTAAATTCTACTACAAATGTATATCTTTAGACTAAAAAGGACTATTTATGAAAAATACTATTTTCACAATATATTTTTTAATTGTTTGCATAGAATTGTATACTGTTTATGTATTTTTACCATATTTTATATTATATAGGACCGTGAGGGATCCTTCATTGTAGTACCACTGAAGGACAAGAGAAAGAGAGTGTTTGGGTTAATAGGAGTCGATACACTAAACGACAGACATTCTAAGACTATCTTTATCACTCACGAAATACAGTACTTCCAGGTAATTTTAACTAGTCATTGCAGTGTTTTTCATTGAATATATATATATGTTGGACTGAAAACAAAAGCGTCAATGCTATGAGAAAATTATAATTTCAAACTTAAATAACCCAAAAGAAGACATTACAGAAGGACATTTATATATGTTCTTCTTTATAGCACTAGTTTCTTGTTTGATGTTGTCTGTTTTTTCGGTGAACATGTAAAAAAATAATTCTGCCTAGTATGAAATTTTTTCCTCTGCACAGGATGACAAGCATACATATCTGAATAATATTTTAGAATGTAGAAATCTGTTAAACAAATACAATGATGTGATTATCTAGTAGATTATAAAAACTGGCCTTCATGATTAAGCTTACAATTCTGAAAGTGCTATGAAGCACCATTGGATCAATCAAACTATACCTTGTTACTATTGCAAGCTTTTGTTTAGCTTTATTTCATGAATGAAAATAGATATAGGGTGAATTTGCAACAATATGACACAAAAACCAAAAAAGTCTTTAGTCATGAGGCAGCAAATATGTGCTGAAGGGTGGCTTTATATTTTAGTTCTAACTGATAACTACCTACAATAATGATATTGCTCTAATTTTATCAGTAATTGTACAATTTATAATTGAGTTCACAATTTATTGTTGTAGGGTGTTGCTAAAGCCTTCAGTATAGCCTACCATCACATTGATATGAGAAAGAAACTTTTACGTATCACAGAAAGTGCTGTATCTTGGATCCACCGTAGAAATCCACATGTTCATGAGATATCCACTTACATGGTTGAACCAGACGGTAAAGAGAAACAGGACTATGTTCTCAGGAAGATGATGAACACAGACGCTAAAGGCAATGTTCAGAACTTAATCAATCCACCCAGACTGGAGAGGAAGGATAATCTGTTTAGGTTCGTTCATAGTTATGATTTTTGGTAGTCTATCTTTATTGAAAGGATGTCCTTGTTTTTGGTATTATTGAAAATTTGATGTCATTTCACTTGGCTAGGCCTGGGCCAATACTTTGTAAATTCTATCCCTTGTTCATGCTGGAAATAAAATTAAAATGAAATATAACAGTAAGGCCATGTGAAAATTTACACAAATCTATACTATGAATTATTTATTATATATAACTCCAAAATCAGTTTCTCCCTTAAAAAACAATGTACAAAAATTTCCTCAAAGTAATTTAACAATTGCTTTAGACGATGTGAACAGCAAAAGATGTCAGTCCAGCTGGTTAAACTGGTTTTTATTTATATGCCTGTACTTTTTATTTAAGGAGATAATTGTTTTCATTGAAATTTTATGATTCAAAACAATTAAGCATGATATCATAATTCCAATATGATAAGCATTGTTTTATCAGGGCCTTTTATAGCTGACTCTGCAGTATGGGCTTTGCTCATTGTTGAAGGCCGTACAGTGACCTATAGTTTTTAATGTTTGTGTCATTTTGGTCTTTTGTGGATAGTTGTCTCATTGGCAATCATACCACATCTTCTTTTTCATATCTTCAAATTAATTATAATACCATATTTTTTATTGTAGGGACTATTTATTTAAGACAGTAGACACATCAGAGAGTATATCAGCAGATGCATACGGTGAAAGACATTTAGCTTTCCCTCTTAGAGACGATAATGGTAAAGCTATAGCCGTTGTTGACATCAGTATTGGAGAGACTAAGATATTACCAACACATGAAAACAAAGAAGTTCAAAGAATGTTACGACTTCTACAGCAAGCTCATAAGGAGATTACAAGAGAGTTCGCTGGCGATGATAAAAATATAGTGCTAGGTTAGTCATGATCACTTAAGAGCCTTAAAACTGATGATAAAATTAAAGTGCTAGGTTAAATTGAGAATGGAAATGGGGAATGTTTCAAAGAGACAACAACCTGACCATATAAAAAACAACAGCAGAATGTCACCAACAGGTCTTTAATGTAGCGGAAAATTCCTGTCACATTAGAGACAGTTCAGTGCCGTTATACTGTTGATCATTGGTGTTTATTTGAAAAAAAGAGTTTGTAAAATATTTCATCTTAATTCTTTATTATATAAAACAAGATAAAATTATGTATATCTTCACAAGACAGAATACATTGATCAGGCTGCAAGTAAACCTTATGCACTTTTATACAGTAAGAAATCTCTGATTACATTTATTATTAGTGGGATTGTTACATTTTCAAATATTGCATGTACTCTTTTGGTCAAGTTTTGTAGATTAGAACAATTTAGCTGGCATTCTATTGTATAAACCTTTACCACTACAGGACTCCATTTACTGATTTAAAAAAAAAAAAGAGGATATTTATGATTTTACATAATTTACTATCATTGCTTAGCATTGGCAGTGATGTCTTTGAAAAAAAATTTGAGATATAGATTAAGTATTAATAAAATATATGAATAATACAAAGATTTTTTCCAACCTTGCAGAAGCAGAAAGAGATGATGAGAATCGAATGGATATAATGTTTGACAGACTTATGTTGATGGAACTTCGTGAAAACGTTTCTAAGATTGATGCTAAAGCCTTCGCTGAACTCAGAAGTTATAACGATCCACCAAAGATTGTTGTCAAAATAGTGAAGGCTGTTAGTGCAATATTCTTCCTAGAAAAAGTACAGAATGGAGAACTTGATGATTGGACAAATCTCAGAACAGTAAGTCAGATTTAATTAGTCATATACACAGTAACTACAAATGTATCAATGATGTTTGGGGTAGAAAATTGTAGTTCAAATCTAATTGACCACATATATGATAAAATAAAGAGAAGCAAATGCAGTGATTGTTGGGTTACATGAATTATTTTGAAGTTCATTGCAACTGAAAACAGAAGTAGTTTGAAATTCTGTACTAAAAAATGGAAAGTATTATATTTAAAAAAAAATATGGATCTCATTTTACTGCCATTTATAGCTAACTATGCACTATGGGTTTTGCTTATTGTAGAAAAACCATAGTGCATAGTAAGCTATAAAAGGCAGTAAAAATCTATAAAGATTATACCACATCTTCTTAATTTGATATTACATAGTGAGTCATCATTCTAATGTTGTATGAACGTCTTTGTTTCTAGTGTTGTTAGTGGAATTTATGTACAATTTTTTAAAAATATTTTTGTTTTTACAGTACATGAACAATGACCTGTTACAAAAGATAGCCCAGTATGATCCTACAGCTGCAGAAGATCATCAACTAATACCTCCAGAAAAGATTGAAGTGCATCTCAAAGGTAAGTTCTCATTTCATATTTTGGCTGTAATCAGATGAGAAATAAGGCTACAATTAATAATAGGAAGGAGATTGATGATAATTGACTGTAGCCAAAATAAAAAAAATCCATAGTAAATGATTTTAAAAGTTATGCGTTTAAGTTTATTCAATAGAAATACAGGGATTTGGAAACAATATTAACTAATCTTTAGAGCAATTATGAAGTTAAGTATATTAAGGATTCTTAAAATGCATTATCTAATATTTTTTTTTCTTATTTCAGATGTGCCCCACGGAGAGGTGTCAAAGTTTGGATCAGTACCCGCACAGCACATGTATAACTGGGTGTTTGTGTGTATCTCACTCATAGAACATACACTTAAAATGAGGGAAAATGATAACAGTAGTGTTCTTAAATAAAAGTCATTAGTTGGATTTAATAAACAAGTAACTTGAGAATGGATTATCTCCCTGGAATGTTATCAGACAAGGGAGATAATTTGGATATTCATACAATACGTTTGAAGTTATGCAAAACACAGAGTACCTTCTTCACATGAATTAATGAAATTTAATGCTATTGCATAAGAATAACTTTTCTTCATTGAAAGGATTGTTTTTTTGTCAAAACAAATAATCATACATTTTTATTTTTGTATTTTAGATATCAGTTCTTTGGTCTTGATATTAATTTTATATTATTTCAATTGCTTGAAACACAATGTAGATTTTCTACATCAATATGAAAATTAACAGTTATTTATTATTTTTTATATATTTTTTTTTTATGTTAAAGTGATATTCATTGAAATATATGCTATACATATAATTAATTACATACTGCCATACTTATAATGGACAGGGTTTGTTAAAGAAGTGATGGACTGAAACTGTAGTAGTTTATCTGTCATGTGACTCCTATTGTTTATTTTTTGACATTATCTGTGATATTTTATATGTGATTTCAGTTGTACTTGATTTTTTTTACTTTTATAAGTTACACGAACAGCATTTTACGAGTAATTGATTTTATACCACTGTTGGCAAATTTATTCATTTACCAGATTTTATTCACTAAAATTTGGTATGTTATATTTTTTTTATTTAGCAATTTCAAATGTCTGGATGATTTTCACTTGTTATAAAATGAAAACAGTTTTAAATTCTATGGGTATGCACATCATATGGCAAAAATTTACTCCAGCATTCAAACCATTATGAGAGAATAATATAACTGCCATATTCCTATCAATGTTGTAAGAAGAATTGAATGCCTTAAATAGTATGCCAAACATAATTCATTATTATATGTTTATTGTTGAATGTTGAAGTATCAGATTTTATTAAATATAAAAAAAAACATATACTGTTGTGTTGTATATTTTACACATGATATGTATTTGCCTTACCAATTTACCTTATAACTTGTTAATAATTATTTTATAACTATAAAATACAAGACTATCTTGATGATTATTCGATAAAATAGAATTCCAAAAGTATAACAGGTAAATAAGATAATTTAAATTGAAGGAGGCTGGCGATGATTAATGAACACCAACACTGATATTTCTACATATATTTATACCTTCAAAATATATTGAAAAAAGTAAAGAAAGCTAGATGCAAATTGTAGAAATTGAAAATCAAGTACAAAACTCAAAAACACTCATGAGGTGAATGAGCTAAAATCCCAAATGTAATCCATGGTGACTATTTGTAAGTTCTAGGCCAAAAGAGTGTTTAAGGAATTTTGGTCCTCAATGCTCTTAAACTTCATACTTTATTTGGCCTTCTTAACTTTTTTGGATTCGAGCGTCACTGATGAGTCTTTTGTAGACAAAGCGCACGTCTGTCGTATATACAAAATTTAGTCCTGGTATCTATGATGAGTTTATTTATATATACAGGTGTGAGTTGGGTTAACATAATAGAGGATGGGACAAAATATATACAGAAAATGGCATAAAACATTATGAATACAGAGACAATACTCTCTCCATCAATACTCATCAACAACAATTTTACCCTTTTAAAAAATGAAATAACTCAATGTTTCCCAAATATCAGTCTTTGCTGGGCCTTTATATTTGACCTCATATTCTCCACATTCAAAGAGATAATCTTGTCTCGATTAGGTGTTATAGGGTGACAAGTGGTACTATTCAGAGGTTGTTATCTAGAAACAGCATGTTCAGGTTCTGTAAAGTTATAAAATGCAGACAGTTCAGCTGCTGGTGTATTATCGTCCACAAGAGAACGAATCTCTCAACAGTTAGTGGTCACTACTTTGCATGATTGAAAGGATACATTTGACTTTTAAATTGCCAGGTCAATACCTATATTATTAGGTATAAGAAGATGTGGTAAGAGTGCAATGAGACAACTCTCCATCCAAGTCACAATTTTGTAAAAGTAAACCATTATTAGTTAAAGTACAGCCTTTAACACAGAGCATTGGCTCACCCCGAACAGCCAGCTATGCAAAGCCCCTAAAAAGGCTAGTGTAAAACCACTCAAACAGAAAAAAACAACGGTCTTATCTAAATATAAAAAAAGAGGAGCACGAATGAACCATATGAGAATACAACAGGTCACGACTTAAGACAGGTGCAAACAAATGCAGCTGGTTTACACGTTTTAATAGTCACCAAACTTGACCCTTATACTGAAATAATAGCGTAAAATCACAACACAGATAGCAATTGATATGACTTAACTCATTGAAAAGACAAATTAACAAAAAAACAAGTAAACTTACACTTAACGAATACATTTGAGCTATGACAATGAACTACAAAATATTGTATTTTTAAAATGCAACATTTTCAGGAAGGAATCAACATAGGAGAATTTATCATTTCTTTTAAACCCTCTTAGTTCTAAAACTTTTCAAAGTTTTTGCTTTGAACTGTTAGGATTTTGAAGATACTTGATAAAGGTTACATATAAAATATGATTGTTGATTAAAATCTATATTTTACTATCACTTGGAGACTATCTGGCTTGTAGCCAGCGCTTTGATACTATTAAGCTATGACATGATGAGTTAAAACATTAACTTTATGGATTACAATGTGCGTATTACTTCCATACTACATTAAATCTGTATCTAGGTATTTAATGTTTATGAGAAACAATGGACCTTTATGTAAATATAGTTAAACACAAATAATGTTAATAGCATTTTGGTAAAGCAAACAGTTACCAAGAAATAATATTAGGAAGTCTTTTTGGTTTGAATGTAATCAATGGTTGTCT
Source organism: Mytilus trossulus (assembly GCF_036588685.1). Lineage (NCBI taxonomy): Eukaryota > Metazoa > Mollusca > Bivalvia > Mytilida > Mytilidae > Mytilus > Mytilus trossulus. The sequence goes on from NC_086380.1 coordinate 15,291,189, forward strand.
GCTTGAAATATATTCTGCACCTCCCTTATTTCATGTAATTGAGAAAAATATTACAAATTTATATAAATCTATTTCGTGTAAATAAGGAAAATATTACAAATGTATATAAATCTATTTCATATAATTAATAAACATATTACAACTGTAAATCTTCAAAGTAAATATGACAAGTACTTTAAATACATAAATACTTTTTTTCAAATTAAAAAGGTACAAAGGGGACAACACAATAAAACAGTCAACCGCATTATTCTAAAAAAAAAAAAGAAGAAAAGAGAAGACAAAAATTACAGGAACGACACTTAAACAAGGGGTGAACTAATGTTCCCATTAAAGGAAATATATGTATTGTCAACTTATGTTGGTTGAAATGTTTGTTCTTACAAATATCATGGACACCATATTAGTTTGCAATCTTACATTTATTTCAGACATTTAATGAAAAATCTATAGCCAAGAATAGTTTTGGGGATTTCCTTTGCTATAATTATTTTTTTATTTGTATAGTTTATATAGTTATCAAAGGTACCAGGATTATAATTTAGTACGCCAGACGCGCGTTTCGTCGCTCATATCAAAATATTTATAAAGCCAAACAAGTACGAAGTTGAAGAGCATTGCGAATCCAAAATTCCAAAAAGTTGTGCCAAATACAGCTAAGGTTATCTATTCCTGGGATAAGAAAATCCTTAGTTTTTCGAAAAATTCAAAGTTTTTTTTTTGGAATCCACATATATCAGAGACGTAAATATATTTTATTGGATTTTACTAAAGGTAAGTAAAAACGCAAAATAATCTGCGTATATATATATATATATATCATGTAAATATTATGTTTGTTTTAATTTCAAATTGATTTATCATTTCGTATCTTTGTTTTTTTACGTTGCCATTTCATGTATGGTGTTTTTTTCTATTGTTTAAGTATTAAGTTGGGATGTCTCGATTATTCGCGTCTGTCCTACATTTTTTTTTATCCTGATATCAATGATGAGTTTATTTACAACCGCTGGGTTGATACTAGACATACCACTGCTGGTTGAGGATTACTACTAGAGATTATCACCAGGCCATTTATTGTTAACACTTCAGTACATGTTGGCATGAATTATCTTTGATATGGTCATAACCATAAATTAACAGATTACAACAAAAAATTCCGAAATACTGAAGACTTTTTACCCAGTAATAGAGTATTTAAGCTTTATTTGGCAAAACCTTTTTGGAAAATTCGATCGTCAATGCTCTTTAACTTCGAAGTTTATTTTGCCTTTTGATTTTGTTTATTCAAACGTCACTCCGATGAGTCTTATGAGACATCAAATTCAATGCCGATGACTCTCTATGATTTTTGAATAATTCACCTGATACTTTTAAATCTATAGAAATAATGAAATGTCTTAGGAAAGAATTTCAGAAATTCTGAAATTAAAGTAAAAACAGTTATGGGTCTTTTTTTGCATACAGTGTATTTATAGATCGTGTTTCACAAATTTTTCATTGATTGCAATTGATATTTTTAGAACTGCAAACGTCTCCCACGTTATGTTTACCATAGATAAAGGTTGGTTATATGTTAACCTTGATATCTATCTGTCTGTTTTTTTTTCTTTCTCACCTTTAGATGTTGATTCGTTTGTACAACATGTCTTATAAGGAACAATGATTTATTAAGATTCATTGGCCCTTTTGACTTGTAAATTTTTATATATTTTTAAACATTTAATATATGCTATTGTTTACGATAAGATACAACGTTTTAAGTGAGGGTTTAAAGAGGTTTTTCAGAAATACTCTGAAACTGTTAACTTGCGTAGTTGTATTACCATATGTGGATTCCAAAAAAAACCTCTAAAGAACTTTTGGATAATTTTAAATTTTGATCTTTCTGTAAATAAAGACAACAGTAGTATACCGCTGTTCAAAACTCACAAATCCATGGACAAAAAACAAAATCGGGGTAACAAACCAAAATCGAGGGAAACGCATTAAATATAAGAGGAGAAAAACGACACAACACTGAAAAGTAACACACACAGAAACGGACCAAGCATTAGACAAAATCCCACGAGAACAACAAATATAACATCAAAACCAAACACATGAATTTGGGATAGACAAGTACCGTGACACGTCTAATCGCAATGCGAATCCACACTCAAAAATTAGAGAAAACAAACGACGCAACGTTAAAATGTAACACACACAGAAACGAACAATAATCTAACAATTCGTTCTATCAAAACTCTTGAGATTTCAACTCTGTATACCACCATTTCCAATGTGCAATTGAAAATTTGTGTAAAAGAAGTAATCCACAATGATTTTCAACATAACAATGGTAGCATATGCCATAACTTTAGTATACACTACGGCATATTTTGTTAATAGTGAACAAAAAGGTAAACCATGCTTCACAGAGGAACAATTGATCAACAGTTATAATATTTGATTTAAGAGGTAGACTGTAACAACAAATTGTTGGCATTCCTATGGAAAAGAACTGCGCGCCTCTTCTTTCTGATCTCTTCTATTATTTACATGAGTCGAGGTTCCTGAAGACACTTGTCAAAAACGAGAATGGGATAGAAGCCAATTTGATTCCACATTCAGATATATTGATGATGTTCTTTCCATTAATAATCCAAACATTTCTGATTGGGTTCCATTAAAATATCCTTCAGAACCAAAATACACGGCTTCCTCTGCATCATTTTCAAACTTAAACCTCGAATTAGACATGAGCGGTCATCTCAGTACCAGAATCTATAGCAAACGAGACCATTTTAATTTTGATAATATCAATTCCCCCACTTAGTAGCAATATACTTACTTCACCTGCATATGTGATATACAACTCATTCGGTATTCAAGAGCTTAAGGGCAAACGACACAGTTTTTAATTCCGTATTTACATTTTGATAAATATTTCCATATAGACTATTTGTTACCTGATTTAATCAAATATGTGCTACTTTTTGAGTAAAATGAGGTCGAAATTTTGTATATTTGCTCAAAATTCGGATTTGTGGCCGTATTTTCCCCTTCGAAAGAAAGAAATAGCTTTTATGTTTTAAAAGATAAACACAAAATGTTTTTTATTAGATAATTTGTCATTTCTGTATTTTATAAGTATTAAAAAAACTTATACATTTTGTATTCAGAAATAACTCTTTTAAATTTTTAATTATTTTGCTGTATATTTATAAAATCAAAAAAAATGCACTATTTACGTTTTCATGAAAACTATCACAAATAATGTTCTCGCGAAATAAAACCAAATGGCATTCTAAAAAAGAGGGGTCCATGATCTCGTTTTCAAGTAAACGTTAACTCAAATAAGTTTGAATGATGAAAATCAGTCGAAAACTGAATCTGTTCTCGATAAGTCATAGTTTGACGTCGTGAAAATAACGATTTTCGTTAGCAATGTCAACCGTAACTGTATCGTATGCCATTAAAGCTGCTACTTTGACTTTTTAAAACGTCACCAGTGTCTGAGAAGAAAGTTGACGAACCAGAAGTACGGTCTTCAACACGGGGTTTTTACTCACACCGAACAGCAAGCTATAAAGGGTCCCAAACATTACTAGTGTAGTGTAAAACCATTCAAACGGGAAACCCAATGGTCTAATCTATATTTAAGTATAGATTTCAAATACTGACGGTTTTTATCACATTACTAACGTGTTATAGTATTCTTTTATATGTCTTTGTAAATTATTAATTTTACTTTATAACTCCATACGCCTTAAATGGAATTGGCTATTTTATTAGGTCATTTTTTGGTCAGATAGCTCTTCAATCGGTTCGGTAATAATTAATCATATGCTCTCAAATAATTGGCTTTCAGCGTTCCTAATAAAGGAAAATCCAGAAAAGCAGACGTATGAAGTTTTTTATCGTGTTGTTTTAATTTTAAGTATTACATTTGTATATATATTGAACTTTTAAAAAATATGACGACGGATATGTTCCAAACGTCGGTACTACATCCCGTTCTCCTTTCCCGAATCTGTACTTCCGAATTAACTTACCATTCGTAAATAAATCCCATTTCAACACTGTACAAGCATTCGTATTGCCTGGAAATACATACTCTCCTACCGGTTAAAAAATATTCTACATCTATGTAAAAATATTAGTCAATTTCGTCAAGCATGACGTTCAGTGAATTTTCAAATTACAAGGATCTTCACTAAAGCATAGTAGACCGGAATAAAATATAAACTTCAACTGTAACTTGTCATGATAAAACTACAAAAAATGTAGATGTTAAATCTATTTAAGCATGACAAAACAAATGTGGGAAACTGATTATTTAAGTGAATTTTCTAAGTTCAAGAACATAACTCTGGATAAAATTATGTAACTCTAATGGACACTATAGTGATGTAGCTATGACATCATAAATATATTATAACCTAAATGCTTTAGTCAAATAAAGGCAACAGTAGTATACCGCTGTTCAACAGTAGTCATTTATTGATAAAGCATAAACAAATCCTGATTATACAAACCAAAACCGTGAGAAACACATCACGTATAAGAGGAAAAAACACAAATTTGCATGTTGGTAAAAATGCAATTAGTCTTAAACTGTCTTATCTATTAACGCTTTGACCAATATGTAGATATTTATATCAAATGAGGTTTTGGTCGTTTGCAGTTTTGCACAAAATTAAAAGAAGTTTAAGCATTAATAAAGATATGTAAATCACAATTCTGAAATACAAATACATTCTGATGATTGTAAGTCCAGTCCCTTATGCAGAACTGCCATATTTATAATGATTTTATTTTTATTCTCGAATTCAGGGACTAATAAGTGGCCTTATCATACCATCTTATTTGCAAAATTAAGTGAAATATAGACCAAAACTTTTTTTATTGAAAAATTATCTAGACCCAAATCAGCATAGGCATTTTAATGTCAACACCGCTATTGCTACACACATATGTTTGTCCTTGAAACATCGAGCTTTCAATGTATAATTCAAATCAAAACGAAAATATTAGAAAGTGACTCCGATTTTCATTTCCAAAAAAAAGAAGGGCGAAAGATACCAGAGGGACATTCAAACTCATATATCAATAATAAACTAACAACGCAATGGCTAAAAGACAAACAGACAAACAGTAGAACACAAGACACAACATAGAAAATTAAAAACTAAGCAACAAGAATCCCAACAAAAACGGTATTGATCTCAGACACTAAAGGGTAGACAGATCGTGCTCCATATACGGCACTCGTCGTGTTGTTCATGTTGTCATAAACCCGATAAATAGTCGTATTCGGTAGGTCACATTCGTGGAAAGGGAACAGGATTGTAGTTACGACACTTGAGAACATGTATGATATCATAGAAATTCAAGCCTGGGAATATCTTATCAATTGGGAGATATATACTTCTTATGCAGGTGTTGCTGGAATTTTGCCACACAGAAATGTAAAACTCACAATTGGGAATCTGAAATCATCTCTTTTGTCGTGAAGTGTTCTTTTCAACCGACCTTCATTATCAATTTTTAAATGACTGTCAAGAATTGAGGCAGACTTTTTTATACCACTGTCCCAGGTTAGGGGGAGGGTTGGGATCCCGCTAACATGTATAACCCCGCCACATTATTTATGTCCCAAGTCAGGAGCCTGTAATTCAGTGGTTGTCGTTTTTTAATGTGTTACATATTTTTTTTTCGTTCATTTTTTTACATAAATAAAGCCGTTAGTTTTCTCGCTTGAATTGTTTTACATTGTCTTATCGGGGCCTTCTATAGGTGACATATGTGGTATGGGCTTTGCTCATTGTTGAAGGCCGTACGGTAACCTATAATTGTTAATGTTTGTGTCATTTTGGTCTTTTGTGGATAATTGTCTCATTGGCAATCATACCACATCTTCCTTTTTATATTAACTGTATCTGTTGTATCTTTTATCTTTATCTCTAGTTCGATGGGATAGATGCGTTCAATATAGTCACCAAATTTTGAATTATTTAGTGCGAGAACCTCATTTTTATAGCGGAAAGTAACGTTAAAAGACATTGCTCAATTTTTTTTCTTGCTACGAAGTTTTTGTATGAAGTCAGCCCAATAAGAATAAAAGAAAACGTCAGCAAATAGTGAGGAACAATTGGGATGCCGATTGTTTGTTAAAAAAAAAACGCCCTCCAAACGTAACAGACCTTTGTATAAAGGATCCCAACACATTAACTTGCTAAGTTGTAAAGTATATACCGATGCTGATGAAATATCATATACACTGTACTTTTAAAAAGTTTTCAGTAGCCGTTATAGAAAATTAATTGTAACATATTTCTTTTTTGTTTTGTTTTTATTTTATCGTGTACATATATATTAGTATAATCAAAAGATGATATTTTATTCCTATTTTTAAAATTTTCTCTGCATTTGTAACTGTATTATTGTTCTTTCTACAATCGCGCTAAAAGGTTTAGGCTTCTATACCACAAGAAGCCCGATGCTTAACCATCTCTTCGTAGCAAATATGGTGTTATTTCATTAGGCAAAACATCGGACAATTTTTTTGTACACAAACATCAATATTTGGAATGTCTTACTGTAGAAGTCAGAATTCACAAAAAAAATATTTTTTTATATATTCTGCGCTGAAAATTTTTTTTGTCGGAAAGTGCATATGTTGCAGAAAAAATGATACCTTTAATATTATTATAAATTCATCTACAATATTCACGAAAGAGGAGGTATTACAAAAATCACAAATCCGTAATTTTTTGCTGTTAAAAGGACAGTGACAGTCTCTCGTCTGTACATGAATATCAATAATGTGGTCATTATCAAATGATTCTTTATACTTCAAAGAACTTTTCCAAAATCTTCATATCTTATTTTGTAATACAATGAAAACTTGTTCAAATGAGATCTTGAAAAAAAATTTCCAGAGCAGAGCAATTTCAACAAAAATTGGAATGTATTAAAATACAAATTGCTTTATTTTAAGTCATGAATCGTTTTACTTTGTGAAAAACCTAATTTTTTACAACAACAAAAACACCAAAAATTATTAACTTTTTAATCGACAACATATTTGACGAATTTGTTAATATGATATATCAACAGAATGTCGTCTCTAATTGTACACACCTACTGGTAGACTTGAATATTGTTCTTATTTCCGACAGAATGCATACAAAACCTGTCCAGATGTGTTCCTTTTTGCAAAGATTCATTTACAGATGTACAGGGTTTGGTAATGTCCTGTCATGCAATAACCCATATTTTACATTTTAGTGAAACTTGCTTCTCCTTATTGCAGTGAGTTCGATTGAGATAGAGAAAATTATTTCAAAACAAGAGGGTTTTCTTAATATTCTTATATGGTCATCGTGTCTGAAATCAAGACTTCGTTAATTAGTTAAACGACCACTGACACAAACTTTTAGACCAATACAATATGTATCTTAACTCACCAGCTACATATTTTCACGTTGTTTAATTAAATCTTCAGATACTAGAAAAGTAGAAGGATCTATAATAATACTTCCATTCTATTAAATTGTCATATTATGACATAGTCTGAATTTGCCTTGCAAAGAAGGACACGATGCACCATTAAAACCTCTGTTTTGCTCTAATAGGAGTTTATGCTATTTACCTAAATATGTTGTTGTGTTTTTTGCTTGAATGGTCATTCCTAAATTGATTTGGGAGATGTGATAACCGGTACACTTCTGCGCGCGTAATGTGCATGCATGTATCGAAAAATGAAATTATGTTTTCCGAAAACAATTTAGTGACAGAAATTTTACGGTCTCTTAGCTATGATAGTATAAGTTTGGATGGTTGTACTGTTGTCTTGCAAAAAATGCCATGGTCTTTAAAAGACAACATTCTAACATACATTTCAGACATTGACCGTTAGATTTAAAAAGAATCTGATCCATATCACCGACGTATCTATACGTCATGGGATTTTACATAAAAAAAATGTCTACGCAATAGATTTTACGTATCTATGCAAAATTTGTATTTCATTTGTTTGTTTTGAATTTATATTGATTAGTTTTTATAAATGGTATAATAATTACGTACAAAGTACAAAACTATAAATATGAATTTCTTTTGATATCATATGTCGATTTCTCGAAAACCTCTCATAAATACTGCTATGATCATTTTCGATTTAACGATATAAACATGTATACAGAGTTCAAATATCTATTTCAGTATAAATAAAATTTTGTGAACATGTCACAACTAAGATTTTACATTAATTTATTAAGCTATCAGTATAAGGTGATATGGACAAAATAAGCGCATCATCATGATCATAAAGCCATCATTGTGATAAAAAAAAATATGAGGTTTCGTGTTTTTGCATAAACATAAACAATTGAAACAGGAAATACGGAGTAAGCGACCAGTATAATTTCATATCATTAAATTTGATATGTGCATAGAAATAACCTATAATAACGTAAAAGGAAATTCCAGAAATATAAAACATTTGACACTTTAAAGCACAATCAAGGTATTTTTATTTATTAAATTAAGAAGATTTACATTGAGATTGATCCGTATAAAAACATGGCTGTCTTTTTTTTTAATTTAAAATGTGACCAACTTATCGATCTTTGAGACTATCAGTGTGTTAGGAAAACAATTTTATTACACATATAATATAATTTCACAACTGAAAGCTATTCCATTTATATTCGTTGATCATTTATCTAGGTAATACATTGCTTTTATGTATGTATAAGTATTTAAATGAAGTGTAAAAAAAACATATTGCTATTAATGTTAATGTTTAAAACCCATAGACAAAAATAGTACTAAAACTAGAAATTTCCATTGCTATTTTTAAATTCGTTTACGAAACATGCACCAAAGGTGCGTGTGGCACAACACTATATATATATACTGACATTTCTACAGCTAATCTGGGAGTCGAATGGGAAGGTAAGTACATCATGTAGTGTTTATAAATGCATTTTCGATATGTTTTTGAAACTTGACATTTGTCAAGAAACTTGTGCTTTAAAAGGGAGTAATTGATGGATTTGCCTTGTTTCTGCATCGTTTAAGTATTTCGGCTTTGCCCACACAGCCGAAAGATACACATTTTTAGGTATGGTGTTTTCTTTTATGCTACCACTAAAGGCTTTTAAGGCTTACACGTTTTTGAGTGTCGTTAACAATGTTGGTTTTCGAACCTTATAAATACCAGACAAATACCTGGTAACATGGATATTTGAGCATAACTAATCATTACCGTTTTCCTAGGCCAAGATGCTAAATGATACATTGAAGCCAAAATAAAATGATGAAAACTTCAGAAGGACGTTGCAAACCAAAAGTACTTTTGTACCACGGTATATATTTTCTTGCAAATAAAAAATAATTGATTTTGGTAAGATTGGTGCAATATTCTTTATGATATGTAAAGTTTGCATTATTTTGATAAACGTGGTTTCCACTATAAAAATAGAAGATGTGGTATGATTGACAATGAGACAACTGTCCACAAGGTACCATATGACACAGAAATTAACAACTACAGGCCAAAGTACGACTTCAACAATGAGAAAAGCCCATACCGAATAGTCAGCTATAACAGACCCCCAAAAAGGCAAATATAAAACAATTCAAACGAGAAAACTAACGACATAGTTTAAAAACAAGAAATAACAAAAAAAGTTATGTAATACATCACTTAACGCCAACCAAACCACTGAATTACAGGTTCCTGACTTTGGACAGGCACATATTAAGATAATGTGACTGGGTTAAACATGTTAACGGAAGCCAAATCTTGCAACGTTCATTTGTTTAGACCTAACTCATATTGGTATATTGAATATACCTTTTTTTTTATAAATCGCATTTGTTTTCATCATTTTTATAACTGAATCAAATCAAGAGGTAATCAATCCATATCCTTTGCGTTAAAAGTCAAATAGAATATCATATTTAGTTTATTCGAGAAATAAATAAGGAATTAACACAATGCTTCTTCAATAAAATTGCTCAGGTAATACTTGCATAAGCGAAACTAATTTAAGTTCTATCACATGCAACTAATAGACATTTCAACCGATCGAATAATCGAATTACTTTTGTATTCTTATCTTTCATTTTTTCTTAAATGATTTGTCTATATACTTGCTTGTGTTTATTTTTTTTTTAACTATGACGTGGCTCTGTACTTATACATACCGTTATTGTTTAATAATGACATGGTTAATATTTGTTAATATATTTGTTTGTTTTTATAGTGATTAAAATAAAAACACAATGTTGACTGCTGTACCCCTATTTTAAAAATTTATAGGTATTATGTCTTTTTGTTTTGTTCACATATCGTTATCAATATTATGGAATTTATGCGACACTCATACAAGATTTGGCTAGCTACAAACACTGGTTAAGTCCAACATTTTTTACATAAGAAAATGCATGTTCCAAGTCAGGAATATGACAGATGTTATCCATTCGGTTGATGTGTTTGAGCTTACGATTTAACCATTTGGTTTGGGGCTTTCCTTTTTTAATCTTCCTTAAGTTGAGTTGAGTATTTTTGTGTTTTACTTTTTTCTATCAATAGTTCCAAACATCAACAAGTCATACATATCATTAATGTCTAAGAACTGAAAGCAAAGTTAGTCAGGGGCATTGTATAAGCTCATACTTCCACGAAATTCAATTTAAACTATATATTTCCCCTCATACATTGTACAAAATGTCATCACAGCATCATGCGAGTCTGTTAGACTATAAATTTCTCTGATGCAAAATAATAGATAACAAAACTAATATTGAATTTAAAAAGATCTTAGAGTGACTTGATTAAGCTGAGTGTCTTTTAGGGTCAGTTTATACCTGGGATTTCATCACTATATGCATTTTCATACTGACAAACGCGAGGTTTGTTTAGCAACATTACCAGGTTCTATCCATCATTTTTCCTAAAATTTCATGTACCAAGTCATGAAAATGGCAGTTGTTATCTTACAGATTTTGTTTCTGTGTGTAAAACAGTGTGAGCCAAGGCTCCGTGTTGAAGGCCGTACTTTAACCTATAATGGTTTAATTTTTAAATTGTTATTTGGATGGAGAGTTGTCTCATTGGCACTCACACCACATCTTCCTATATCTATTGTCGTTTGTTTTAGTTTTTGTTGCATGCACTTTAGTGTTCCTGTTGTTTCGTTGTTTTTCTCTTATAACTAATGTGTTTCCCTCGGTTTTAGTTTGTAACCCGATCACAATCGATTTATGACTTTTCAACAGCGGTATACTTCTGTTGCCCTTTTCTTATGTAGACAAACTAATACATGAACAGTTTTCTTAAGTAAAACAATGGTGTAAAACTTCCATACCATACATATGATTTCTTATCTACTTACTCTGAGAATTTACAAAAGGTCATAAATATATCTGGTATTCAAGTCGATACGCCAGACGAGCTTCAATATACATAATCTAATTGTAGAGTTTCAAAATAACTGCTGCAAAAATAAAGATTCTTTCTATTCAAACAAAGTTTAATCTCCATTTTTTGGAATATGTTTATTTTCATATCATTTGTTTATATATGTATATTTCTTTATTAGTTTTAGTGTGTAATTCTCTTGAACTTGGTATCTAGTTTGGCCTACCAACCGTGATTACGTAAGTTCCACTGTTGAGTCTTATGCATATAAAACGCGGGTTTGGTGAACTAGATTATAAACTTGACTTCTATGGTAAGTTTTCCTTTCTATTTCTTCAACATTCACTAAGAATTAACAGAAGGAATATTAGCTTTAATTAATACATTTAGAATAGAATTTACAATAGAATTAGTACCATTAATGTATTTCACTTATTTATTGCGCACATTCTATATTTATCCAAAGGAGGTTATTCCACTCGTTGTTTACATTAGTAGATTTTTAAAACTCTGATACTAATCAAAAGAGATTGAAAGGGGGAGGACATAAAATATTCAGGTACAGGACATTAAGTGGAGAGTCTAACTGAAAAACATTCACCATTAAGTGATACCTTAAAAGAGCGGTTGTAGCATTAAAGCCTCTATTATTATATTTCAAATGCTAATTTGTAGTTTATGATTGCTATTTCTATAAAAATGCGTGGACATGACAACCCTACAGAGGGATTTAAAATATGATATTCAATCCGATATTTGTCTTTTGGAAAATGTTGTTTGCGCTTTATCTAGACCCTCTACCAAGACATTTGTTTTACATGCACACGCATTAAAATTGCTGTTTTTATCCAACGCAATCATAGGTTGGAACGTTGTTTTTAATTTAGACTTGTTTATAATTTTTCGTTTTTGCTTGTATCATATTTTCCTTCGTGTCTATATGATCCGTTCATTCTATTTCGAGTCTTTAAGATTCAAGAGTCAACCCTAAATTGAGATAAATTAAATGGCCTCCTGATAACCGTTGCTGTAATCACTGAAGATAAATTACTTGTAAAAATCCGGATATGGTGTACAAATAATTATCAAAGGTACCAGGATTCTAATTTTATACGCCAGGCGCGCGTTTTTGAAGTTTTGCAATTCATGTTTGCGGTATACCATCTTCCCCGCGCAAGTTTATTGTTTTCTGTTTGATATTAAATTAATAATTAAGATCCATGTTACATCTCGTGATCAATTTATTTGGCTTGTATATATATATGACATTTTCACTTAATAAAAAAAAAAACTAAAGCAAAAATAGTTTCTGGAAAAAATATTTCATTTTTAAAGAGGACTTACTTGCCATTTTATATTTCTGTTAATGCTTCACCTTGAGGTAATGTTTGTATTGATTTCGAGGATAAAGTAAAAGAACAAATTGAATAGTTTTTCAAAACTCATTGTTTACAGCTACTATACAATAGATTAAAAAAAATTAAGATCACGGAATGAAATGTCCACGAACATTAAATATTTTCAACGAAAATTAATAACTACAAATAATTACAAATAAATCTACGGTATATCTTTTGTATTTACAAATATTTTGAACATCACTGAAAAGGCATGAAATAAAAATAGATAACGACAGGTTTTTTGAACAAGTATGTTATGTGCATCTAAAACATTTGAATGTGAGGGATATGTTAATATCTTGAATAAAATTTAAAAAAATGTCGAAATGAACATCTGGTGCAGTAAACTTGATACTATTTATATCAATACTTCTAAGTTTTATTGAAAGCTTTACTAGATGCCGGAATGGTATTAATTTTAATAGTTTAGTTTAGTTTAAACATATTTTATTTGTTAAAGTACAAATTGGATAAGACACAAGTCAAACAGACTTATGAAGTCTTCTCCATTTAACATTTATAGCAATATATATGTATGAGCATGCATGTAAAGAATGGTATATCTAATTTAGTAAATATATATATAAATATGGATCAAAAGACGGAAAATTGAAGATTGAAGAAAAAGAAAACAATAATAATACAGAAAAAATAAATAAAAATAAAAATATATAAATGAATAAATTATTTTGAAAACAGAAAAAAAAAACAAAAAAAATAATAATAAAAAAACAAAACCCCAATTAAAAAAAATAAAAAGGACAAAAAAAAGGGAGAAGAAATCTTAGATGATGATGTGTGTGCGATCATGGTTTGCTACCTAGACAATTTGAAATCTTTCCGAACTTTTAATAAACTCAAAGACATTTTTGAAAATGTTTCGGTTTTGCTCTAAAGTAAGAAGACAACTACCCGAGGTAAGTAGTTCTATGTTAATTTTACAATCATTTGGAAGCCAGCGAAGACTTTCAAACATTTTATTTCGTATGTTTGAATATAATATACATTTAAAAAAGAAATGATAGGAATCTTCACGATTAACACCACAGCGGCAGGAAGGGTCAGAAATAATGTTGACCCTATATAGATCATAGTTTAAGGATGATGCAAAACATCGAAGTTGGGTGAGAATTATATTCAATTTTCGATTTCCAAATTCATATTGCTTCGGAACAAAAATATTACTCTGAGGGTAACGGTTTTTAAGTTCAGTTTTAAATTTATTAATTGATTCCACATCACGAGTTGAATCATCAAGATTATTCCAAAGACGTATGGTTGATGGAATAAAAGAATCATCAGTTAATGCTAGTCTGCAGAATGGAATAATGATGTCATTTCCATTGCGTAGAGGATAAACCGTCATACTTTGTATTTTTTGGGGAATTAAATTTGACAAATATTCTGGACCATTATTATTTTGAATATTATAAAACAATTGGATTTTTCTTCTCTCTCTTCTTTCAGCTAATGTTTCCCATCCAAGTTCTTCATAAATAGCCCTTGAGCTTGTGAATATAGGTAAGCCCGTAACTATCCTAGCAGCTTGGAGCTGTAATTGCTCCAGTTTATTGACATAACCTACCCCAATATTATCCCAAACCTCACTTGCATACTCAAATAAAGGTCTTATAAAAACGAAATAGAGTTTTTCTAAATTTTTCCTGCTCAGTTTATATTTCAACTTCCTTAGCATATTTATATGTTTAGACGTGCTTGATATAATATTATCAACGTGGGCATTCCATTTAGCATCATTGCTAAATGTAACCCCTAAATGTTTATGCATATTTGTAATAGGTATATTTTTATCATTGAATATAAAGTTCATTTCTGGGGTTTCAACATTAGAAAATAACATAATTTCTGTTTTATCTGGATTAAAAGACATTAACCATTTTTTGGACCATTCGTTCAGCTGTTCTAGATCATGGTTTATCACAGTTTCTATCTGAAAAGCATCACGATCCGCACAGCTGAACGATGTGTCATCTGCAAAGAGTCTGCACAGTGAAATAAGTCTTTCTGCAATATCATTTATATATATTATAAAAAGTAATGGTCCAAGGACCGACCCTTGAGGAACTCCAGCTGAAATACTGCAAAGTTTTGAAGAAGATTGCTTGATAACCACCCTTTGTTTTCTATCACTTAAGTAGCTTCTAAACCATTTTAACAGATTTCAATTTATACCATAAGCCTTCATTTTATGTAATAAACCATCATGCCAAACTTTATCAAAGGCTCTAGAGAAATCGCAAAAAACGAAACAACTTATCTCTTTCTTTTCAAGTGAGTTCAATATGCAATTATATATTTCTAACAGTTGGTGAACCGTTGAACATTTAGGAAGAAACCCCGATTGATACTCATAAATTAATTTAAATCTTTGTAAGTGGTTGTAAACATATTTATATACAACACGTTCCATGACTTTGCCTATGCAACTTATGAGTGATATAGGTCTATAATTTGAAGGTAATGAACTATCCCCCTTTTTAAATAAGGCTATAACATTTGCAATTTTCCAGCTGGAAGGATATTTGCACTGATGCAAGGATTTATTAAATATAATACATAATAGAATTGCAATTTTGTCGGGACAAATTTTAAGCATCTTATGACTAATGACATCCGGGCCGGACGCTTTTTTGGGATTTATAGTTTTTATGATATCAACAATTTCACTAGTACTTATCACTATATCATTCAATAAATTGTTAGTTTTTTTGTCGAAATCGGGTAATTGAGCATCAACATCTGCTAGCGATGAAATGAAACAAAAATACTTATTTAGAATGTCGCATTTCTCGTCGTCTCTATCGGCGAACTCCTCAAAACGATTATCATTAAGAATATTTTTTAATGGGGGTATGTTATTAGATCCTCTATTTGGCTTAATCAGCATCTTCATAATTTTCCAATAAGTCTTAGAATCTGAATTTTAATAGTTTCAGGAAGACACAAATAGAATGTTTTGCATATTAAGCCAATGTTCCCTTATTATTTATTTCTCTATTGCATAGTTCTGATTCATTTACCTCTTGTTTCTCTATCTTATCAGCAATTCACCGCTTGGATTATGTTTTCTTTTTCTAAAATACTTTGACATCGAGCATCTGAGAAAAGACAATAGTTGCCTAAATGATATTAATAGATGAAGTAAAATCTGTAACTTCTTTAAGTATAGGGAAAAAATCAGGATAGTACCAAAACCTTGCTACATAGGTTAAAATTTGAGCAGCCTTTTTTTTGTAAAATCGTACATAAGTTAAAAGTGTTGTTCAAAATGGAACGCCCTAGTTGTTTTAGCTATGTTTTCTGTTACACCAAATGCATATACAACTATTTTTGTGAACATGCAATACAAATAACGCAATAAATAACTCATGTTCATTTAAATGCATTGTTCCTTTTTAACAAAAAATATTTTTAAATGATTGTAACTATTTTATTCTTATTATCGCTAAAGTATAATGAATATCATATTTTGTAACTGGTAAGACCATACACGATCAGGTTGAACAGCGATATTTTTTGTTTAGAGAGATTAAGTTTTGCTTCATGTGATCTATTATCTTTTCTTTCCGGTATGTGAGTTTGAAAAGACAATAAACTATTTATAAACATAATGCAATAATACTATTTTGTACTATAGACGTCTTCGTTAAATTGCTGTATTATTGACTTATTATCTCGTGGTTAATGATACTTCCTTTACATGGGATTACCTCCAATTTTTATTTATTGCTCACTCTGTAGCTCTTTATGTTGTGTTTTGTGTACTGTATTTGGGAATTTGTCTCTGTCTTTTTTGTCATTGCGTTTTCAATTTTATTTTCTACTTATAAGTTTGAATTTCTCTTTGGCATCTTTCGCCCCTCTGTTTTAGTACTGTTTCTTTTTATTTCTGAGAATTGTTTGTTATGAAATAATGTCAATACATACATATAGGGTAAATCTTCCGTTTTGATTTCGATTTGATATGTTTTATTTGCTTATTAAAAGTCATCAACTATTGTTTATTCCGTTTATTTAGAAAATGTTTAAGTAGTTGTAGTCATATAACTGAAAAAAAAACTAATAATATTTCAGTTGTAATCCATTCGTTTGATGTGTTTGGGCAAGCCTTTTGATTTTGTCGTTAGAAGTCACTTTCCGTTTTGAATTTTCTCGGAGTTCGATTTTTTTGTTGTTGTTATTTTTCTGTTTAATATGGTATATCTACAGTCAGTATATTTTTGTCGTGGGCAAAATCGTAAAAAAAGCTCCAAGACTACCTGTTTTCTTTTTTGTCAGTTATATCCTATCAACATGTATCAAAACATGGCTTCCTATTACTAACTTTGGACATTACACTCATACCTTCGTATGTCCAGCAATGTCAAGACCGATAATTTTGTAAACGCGATGTATTGTATGTGGTCAGCAGTGACTTCTAACTATCAATTGCATTCTCAGAAATCTAAATAAAGGTATTCGTAAGAAGAAAAAAGAAACAACACTTACTATTTATGTTAACATGAATTATCTGGGATAGGTATAGATTTTCTTATATTTATGTCTTACAGCTATGTATATATAACTTCTACTTAGAATAAAGTATACTTGTTAAGATAAAGTTGTTCTGGGTAATGTATAACATTAATCATCGATATTTTAAGATATTTGAATGTAATGGGTATGTATGCCTTTCGTCTAAATTCTATTAAAATGACTGAAATTACGATAGTGCAGTATAAATAAATAGGATCAAGAAACAAGTAACATTGCTTGTCTATGATTTAAATGATCTCATGCAAATTACAACCTTTAAACATACATTCACTTGTGTAAAAACTGTTTTTTCAAAACGGGTTGACCTTCACTTTCTTAAAACAAGTTTATTTTTAAGAAAACGAAATGTTTTCCGCTAATTATTTAAAGAAGGGAAACCATACATTGGAGTTTATCCATAACAAGCTACCTTGATATTTTAGTC
This sequence comes from Mytilus trossulus, assembly GCF_036588685.1. Taxonomy (NCBI): domain Eukaryota; kingdom Metazoa; phylum Mollusca; class Bivalvia; order Mytilida; family Mytilidae; genus Mytilus; species Mytilus trossulus. The sequence continues at coordinate 15,308,989 of NC_086380.1, forward strand.
AATTATATACGCAGTTTTATTAGTGTAATTTGATATGAGACTCACAAATGTGGTTTTTTTTTTATTTGTTAGGTTATGTTTACAAACAATAATAGAAAATTGGTCACCAGGATTAATTTGTAAGTACTGCAATATGTTAGAGATAATAATTGAAATCGTGTAAAAGATTTTGTATTATGAATTTCAATCCCGATTTTTTTTTCGGAAATATGATATTTGTTATTCTGACACCTTTTTTTTTTTATTTTACATATTCTCGAATTTTTGCTTTTTTGGATTAGTTTTAAAAATTACAATATCAACAAATAAATCATTTTATCGCAAAATGCAAGCAAGTGACGGTTTATGAGAATTAGAATCTTTTAACCTTTTAAAATGTTTTTTCAATAGAAAAGAAATAATTTTAAATTCATTGCATTGCGAACGGTATGTAAAGCATAATATGCCGATTTTGATTTTGTTTTTTGACAGAATGTTAATATTACATTCTGCCTTGAAGGGTGGATGACAATCCGTCTCTACAATACTTAAAAATAATTTGCGCATTGAGGATTTGTCTGTCTCGACTGTAAAACATAACAAAGCCTATCCGGTAGCGTCGTTCAGAGGTCCATTGCTATGTTTTTTGTTAAAAGCAATTGTATGTGTTTATATCTGTTTTGCATGGTTTATATGACTTTGACAAGCTCATTATCTGACCACCGAAATTGTTTAAATCTACAAACTTTCTTGAATTCACGCTTTTACATGAACAAATCGGTCATTTTCTTGTAAGGAGGTACACAAACTGGGTCTTTCCGTTTTGCAAGACCCAATTATTTTTTTATGCATAGTAGTACAAATATTAAGAACATTCTTAAAGGCAAAGGTATACTGCTGTTTAAAAGTTGTCCATCGATTGAGAGAAAACAACTCTGGGTTACAAACTTTAACCCAGGAAAACATGTCAGCTATAAGCTGAAAACAGCGGAATAACAGAATTACTGATGTGCAACAAAAATAAATGCAAACATACATAGATACGCCCTATTTTTTAAGAACTGCAATAGCTCTCAATTGGTACAGGACATTTAAAAATAACTGATTGGTTGAACCTTGTTTTATAGTT